>NW_008795129.1:7787228-7794043 GCF_000699145.1 Aptenodytes forsteri
CCTCCCGCGCCACAAGGATACCTAGCTTCAGTTGTCACTCTTAAGTGGCTTTGCAGTCCAAACAACCTCCTGAGTCAAAATGATAATAAACAGAAGATCAGTACTTGTTTTTTATAAGAAAGAAGGTGTATTTTGCATTCAAAGTCCTCCAGGTTCTCCTAGTCCCTTGGCGTGGTGCAGCAGGGGCCATGTTGGAGGTGTCTGTACATCACTGAGGGGCTCATCGAGGCAGAGAGAAGAGGGGCTCCATCTAACGGTTTAAGAACTCCTGTTCCAAATGAAAAAAATATGAGAGAGGGGCCTCAGGCCAGCCTTGCTCAGGTTTCTGAGGCTTTGGATATGTTGAAACATCAAATGATAAGCAGTCAGATTTCACTAAATACTACTACTGGTCAGGGTGTGCTCTCATTTAGACAGCCATCCTATTTCATTATTTATTTCACCAGATACTGTGACTCATTTTTGAGCCTGGTACTTGATAATTGAAATAATTAATCTCAAATAGAAACTAAAATTTGGTTGTACCATAGAAGATTTTAATTTTGAATGAGAGTCCAGTTAGGGACGTCTGAGCTTTGAAAGTCTGAGCTTTGAAACCTGAAGTCCAAAGTGCTGCAGTCACAGCAAAATTATATTTGCTCACCTCCATCTGTAAAAGCAAATCTTAAAATATTAGTGAAATTATTTGAAACTGAAAAAATCAACATTCAAAATCTCTGTCTTTGGATATTTATTTTAAAATTCTGATTTTATTGTATTTCTGGCTATACATAGATGGAATTGATGAAGCTTTACCTGTATGTCAGTTACTAAACCACGTCTGACCAGCTTATTTTGTGTGGTGGCAACAACAGGATTACGAAAATTATTTAGTTCCAAGTAGGAAATAAAATCAGTCAGGAACAAGTTATTTCCTTTCTCAATTCTAATCTATGGGGGCTTTTTTAATAGGTTTCAAAGGTATTTGATAGCTTCCCTTCTATTTTAGGAAAATACTTAGACATAACACAGTGTTTTAAAGGAAGAAAGCCTTCTCAAAACTTGGATTTATACTTAAGTGGTGCACTTTCTCCTTGCCTTTCCAAAATGCCTCCTTCAGTTAGAGCATCCCAATAGGGGTATAAGACTGTAAATGAGGATATCATCCTAGGTAGACGGAACCTACCTGCCTCTCACTGTGCAGTTCACCAGATGGTTTGTGTATCCATGTTTTTATTTACTCTTCCACCAATGTCTGTATCTGAGCAATTATGAAGGCTTCTCTTTCCCTCTGGTAGGTCTACATGATTCTCTATAACGCACTTAATTAGTATGTTTAAAATCAGTGACTTCTATCAGTAACTAAGGATATGTGGGGCTGGACAGAATGTAGCAGAGAAAATATAAACTAAACACAGAGGGAGGAAGAAGGAAATTGCAGTAATTACACAGTCATCCAGCCTGGTGAGCCGTTTAGCATCATTGGCAGATTTCATTCACATGATCTTGTGGGCAACCAGATGGAAAAAGTGGCATTGATTTTCTTGACTTCCCCTTGCAGTGTTTGTGAATGAAATCCCCTAACAGCATGAAAAAGACTGCCGCTGACACTGTACCTGCAGCTAGCTCTCAGACAGGCAGAGGACCTGCCAGAGCAGCCTATCACCTAAATTATACAGGCACCTGACGTGCATCCTCTTTCTCTCTACTGCTCTTCTTTTTCCAATCTTTGTTTCCTTACTCTCTACTGCTCTTTCTCATTTCATCTCTCCAACTATGAATCTGTCTTTATCCAACATGCTATACACCAGTGAAGAAGTAACACCTTAAATTCAAAATTCAAATTAACTCCACAGCAGTGCATATGGATCCTGAATTTGGCAGGAATTTAGATGAGAACTTGAAATTTCCGTTACATAAAATTTGGGGGTGTAAAGTTTTTCAGTTTCACCAATTCATCTTGTAGATTCTTCCTATTTACAGTTTTGGCTGTGTGAAAATAGATTCAATGTTAAGCTAGTTAAGTTTAGATGTCCACCTGCTTCCATTGATTCCTTCACTAAGGATGTCTGTAAATTTGGTTGCTTAAAGCTCTTCCTCAAAATTTTGAATTTCAATTAAAAAAATATACGTTTATTGTAAGGTTACTGAAAATGTAGTTTGAGCTTTTAACCAGCATTATAGCAAAGTGGTTGGTATTAAGAGAACTTCTGAAGGCTAGGTCTAACTGGAGTTCAGCTGGGTTTTTGAAGGAAATAAGACCTACGGTCCCACAGTTTGTCCATCTGCTGGCTTCCCTTTCATAACGATGTTTGAATTTACTGACAAGTTCTAGCTATATTTGATAGCTAGAGAGACTTTGAGAACATGAAGCTCCTGGAAACTTCATGAAAACCAGCAACTGGTCAGAGGAGAACAACTGTCCTGGTTTCAGCTGGGATAGAGTTAATTTTCTTCCTAGTGGCTGGTACAGTGCTGTGTTTTGGATTTAGGATGAGATAATGTTGATAACACACCGATGTTTTAGTTGTTGCTAAGTAGTGCTTACGCGAGTCAAGGACTTTTCAGCTTCTCACGCCCTGCCAGCGAGAAGCTGGGAGGGGGCACAGCCGGGACAGCTGACCCAAACTGGCCAGAGGGATATTCCATACCATGTGACATCATCCTCAGTATATAAAATGGGGGGAGTTGGCCGGGGGAGGGGTGACCGCTGCTCAGGGACAGGCTGGGCATCGGTTGGCAGGTGGTGAGCAATTGCATTGTGCATCACTTGTTTTGTATTTTCTTTTATCATTATTATTATTTCCCCTTCCTTTTCTGTCCTATTAAACTGCCTTTATCTCAACCTATGAATGTTACTTTTTCTTTTCCGATTCTCTCCCCCATCCCACTGGGGGGTGGGGAGTGAGTGAACGGCTGTGTGGTGTTTAGCTGCCTGCCAGATTAAACCACAACAACAACCCAGATTAATGCCACCCCAATTAATGGCAGCTAGTCCCTGACATGTGCTTAGCTCCAAGGTGGAGAGCTGCAAGGGATACAGAAGGGCAGTGGGTGATGCTTTGTGTGCTGTGGTTGGGAGGGGAAACAGGAATCTGGGAGCACCGGGAAAAGGGGCAGTGTTACTCTATAGGACAAAAATGGGCAGGGAATAGGCGGCCACAGTCCTCCTGCTCGGAAAACAGCTTGTTGGCTTACAAAGAAAGTAATTCATATTTAAAAACAGCAGGAAGGGGGTATGTGATGAGAGAAGTACTTTTGCGTGGCCTCCCTCCCCTAGCCTTTACAGACTGATTATCCAGAGGTGAGAGATGGTTGTCTCAGGCACGCTCCTCTGGCAGGAAACTTCTTTTCATGAATGTGATGGACAGAGTGTTTCTGCAATTCTGTGGTCTCTCTTTGACTACCTTACAGGCAATTGCCTGTATGCAGTTTTTTGAGGAATGTCAGGGTGTCCCCATGTTTCACAGCAGCCATATTTATGCCAGCTTTTCATATGCAAAGTTGAAAATTAATTGAAAGGACAGGATATTTAAGGCTTTCTGTGAAGTATTCAATACAGCAGTCCAAGGTGTTGACATGTCTGCCTTGAACAAATAAAAGCCACCTGTGATAACTTTCATTGCCTACCATGAAGCTGTAGCCCAGCTGCCAGGACGGAGGCAGCTCTGCCTAAGCAGAGTGAGGTGAGGAGAAATAGCAATTGGACATGTGACTAAAATATTTTCAGTTTCCTATAAACTCATCTGTAAATGTCAGAACTCAAAAATAAAGAGATCATGCACATCATTAAATAAAATGAGATAAAAATAAGTAATGCTCAATACACCATTATGGAACTACGCAGTACCTGGTTTTGAATATGACAAATAAAATTATGAAGGCACTGTATATTTTCCGCATGGATTTGCAGCTATAGACTCTTCATGTTTTAACGAGTGAAAATTTTCAAATAGTGGGAGAATTTTTATGCATTTGATAAACCAAAATATCCTGGTAACCATTCTGATTAGAAGTATAAAGAACAGTCTGTCAAATTCTCCTTCCTTATCTCTTGGTTGAAAATCTTTCCTATGTTTGCCAAGAAAATATACTAGCATGCTACCGCCTGATAAGTAAATCTTTCACTGACTCATTTTCAAAATATACATATTGCCTAATAATAATTGAAGCTCTCTATAGTAACTGTTTGGACTGCTCACATATGTTTTTATAATAGTTATAAAAATCATTCAGGATTAAAAACTCCCGGATCCCTGCTGTCTGGGACGAAGTTTACAAGGAATGTTACTGTGTTCCAAGTGATGGTGTCATCAGGTACATGCAGAGGGGATAAAAAAATGTATAAAATATGTTCATGCTATGAGGCAGAAAAAATGCAGTTTTATACTGCACATTTTAGTATGTACTAAAAAATAGATTATTTTTTTTTTTTATACAATATTATGCATGCTGTGTCACCCTAAGTATTCCCTAGGGAACAGGTTGAGCCTTAATAATTAGACAAGCTCCTTCTCATATAGGAACTTTTCAATCCATCTGTGCTCTATCCTGTGGGAAGAGTTCTTAGCGGCTGCTTCTTTTTAAAGAAATTCAAGGAAGATCTCTGATCTGTGGGATGGATTTGCCATACAAATCTTTCTTTTTCCTTTTCTCCTTGTACTGTTGCATCCCACCGTAAAGGAAATCTCCAGTATCCACAGCTCTAGTTATCTATATGGAGACCTAAACTGCTCCATCCTAAATATATAAACCCCTTACAACTTGCTTGTTTTCAACAAGGTCCACAAGCTAGACTGAAAATAAATACTGTGTAAGCAGAACTTTTTTTCTCTCTACCTTTTAAAAATATTTATTCCTACATTCTAGCTGACATACAAATCAAACTTAAAAATATATTTGCCCTTTTAGTACTAATGCGTTCAGATGTCCCAGTGAGGACTGTGACAAAACATACCAGATGAAACACTTGTGACCTTAAGGATTTTGAATTCTAATTTAGAAATTAGTGTAATACATGAACTTGAATGGTTGTAGTTTATCTTACTGTTCGTGTTGCCAGCAAGACCCACTGCAAGTGTTTTAGTAGAAACTCTAGAAATTTAAAGAACTGATTTCTAGGGATCTTAACAAAAAACAAGTCTAGTCCTACTTTCTTTCACTTCAACATTGGTTCAAATCAACATCATCAAAAGAAAATAAAGACTGAATGCAGGAAATATTTTTCTTTAGGATAATCCAAAAATATTTACATGGTAGGGTATGCACATGATCTGAATTTAGGTATCTAGCTTCACCTCCTCCTCCTGAGCAGCTACTGCTCTCAATTCACTTGTGAGCTGTTTTGCACGCCACAGGCTACAGAAGGGAAGTGCAGGAGATCAGTTATGTCCCCATCTGCAAATGAAGAGAAAAAGTGTTCCTGGAGACTTTGCTCTGCCATCCTCCTTTGCTTCCTTCATTCCATTCAGCAGCGTAAAAGTGGCTGTCTAGTGTGGTCTCTGGGCTGCTAAAGGATTGACTCCATTCAGTAATTATGCTCTGAATCTCTTGATAAGGAATTGTCTCCTCACTGACAGGAGGGAGACTTTCTCAGAAACAGCTCCTGTGATTGTTGAGCACAGGTATCAGTCCTGTTCTGCCAACCTGCTCAAACAGAACGTTAATAATTTAGTCTATTAAAATCTACAACCTCTACGAGCAGAACTCCCCAGTGTGGAACAATACAGCTCATTACTAAGAGACAACCTGTCTATACCCTTCTCCGTTTTGGAGGGAGATTGCCCGTAGTCACTCACAGGTATTTTATCCTGCCTACACAATGACATGTTGTAATAGTCTCTTATATAATGTAATTATACCTTAGTTCATATTGCATAAAATGATGAAATTCAAACTACTGCTGGGAAACACCTTTCTCTGACATTAAAACTAAAATGCTTCACAATAGTACTAAGCTATAGAGCATGGTTTAATTAAAAAAAAACCCAAAAAGTAGTGAAATGGAAGGAAGTAGAGAAAGTTTCCGGAGCAGTGTGACTGGAGATGACATACGAGCTGCCTCAAAGCACTAGAGCACGTCTGTGGAGACTCTGCTGCCTGTGCAGGAGTGCTGAACGCCCAGTTGAGGGTCTAGCCCTGATGTTGCTGTAGCGATGCTTATGCTCCAACTGGAGCATAAGCACTGCTTATGCACATAAACTGCTCCAACACTGGAGATGTTTGTCTTTAGTACCAGATGCTGGCTGATAGCTAGAAGATGTTTGTCATTTATTTACAATGCACCAATAAATGATATTAAAAATACCATTTACTCACTGATCTCAACAGCTTTGTCCTGAGGAGAAAGTAAACTCTTACATTTTCTTGTGACAGGCTCTGTACCAACTTTGTAATTAGGTAGCTATTCCAGCTGACAAAAGATAGAGAGGAGCCAACCGAGAGCTTATGGGTCAGACAAAAGATAGCCAACCGAGAGCTTATGGGTCAGAATTAAAGGGAAGGCAGGGACAGGTGACAGGTGACTGGGGGTCTGCTACAGGCCACCTGACCAGGAAGACCAAGTGGATGAGGCCCTCTATAGACAGATAGGAGCAGCCTCAAGCTCACAAGCCCTGGTCCTCATGGGGGACTTCAACCACCCCCACATCTGTTGGAGGGACAACACGGCAGGGCATAAGCAATCCGGGAGGTTCCTGGAATGCGTCGATGATAACTTCCTTCTCCAAGTGGTAGAGGAGCCAACGAGGAGAGGTGCTATGCTGGACCTTGTTCTCACCAACAAGGAGGGGCTGGTGGGGAATGTGAAGCTCAAGGGCAGCCTGGGCTGCAGTGAC
>NW_008795129.1:7796566-7800792 GCF_000699145.1 Aptenodytes forsteri
ACACCTCCCCTGTGAGGAAAGGCTGAGAGAGTTGGGGTTGTTCAGCCTAAAGAAGAGAAGGCTTCGGGGAGACCTTCTTGCAGCCTATCAGTACTTAAAGGGGGCTTCTAAAAAAAGATGGTGGCAGACTTTTCAGCAGGGCCTGTTGCGACAGGACAAGGGGGAATGGCTTTAAACTAAAAGAGGGTAGATTTAGACTAGATATAAGGAAGAAATTTTTTACGCTGTGGGTGGTGAAACACTGGCACAGGTTGCCCAGAGAGGTGGTGGATGCCAGGATGCCCCATCCCTGGAAACATTCAAGGTCAGGCTGGATGGGGCTCTGAGCAACCTGATCTAGTTGAAGATGTTCCTGCTCATTTGCAGGGGGGTTGGACTAGATGACCTTTAGAGGTTCCTTCCAACCCAAACTATTCTATGATTCTATAAGTCCTCCTCCTGCTGGAGCGGAAGCCAGGCTGAGCAGGTGTTTTACACCTTTTCCTTCCCCTCTGCAACTGAGTGAAAACTCTCTGTCTAGTCCAAAGGCAAGAGAGCAGTTGTTTTCTGCCGTGTAATTCATATGTTAGTGTGTTTCAGTATTTATACAACAGAAATAAAACAATGCTCAAGTTGAAAATATCCACCAGAAAGTAGAATTCACAGTTTAGTATCACTGTTGCTATGGGATCCTCTGGAGTCAGAGTACCACTAAGCTGTGCTCAGTAAAACTAAAACCCAAGGGTGCCTATAGCTGGCCAGTAAACAATTGATAACCTTGCTTGGACAGCCTATTGCATATGACACAGTAACGTCTACAATGAATGAAACTGAAATGCCTGAAATGCAAAATCATAGTGTAAAATAGTATTTAAAATAGCATAATGGTTCTAAATAGGGAGTTAGGAGTGGTGATGCTCTCTTTTCAAATGGAAGTAGTCATGGAGTGCCCTAGTACTCTGCTAAACAAGATAGCTTAGTAGTCAAATTCTGGATGAAAGGGAGAGAGGGATTCATCACTCACTCTGGCAAGAAGTCCTAGCTCATAAGAAAGCTGCATAATTAATGCTAGATATTTTAAAGCCATGAATTGCAATTCCTATGTAAGCTTTGGAAATGGAAAAATGTACCCTGGCAATATTCCTGACAAGGTAGGGAGGGCACCTGCTGAGACTTATGTACATTAAGTCAGAAATTGAGAGCCAGAGATCTGAAAGATAAATGTATACCAAAAGGTTATGGCTTGTTGTTCAGTGGAAATTACGTGGGCTTATTTGACAGACAGAATCTGCTAATGACTTGTAAGTTAACTTACAACCCTAAAGGTAGCAACTGCTGAGAACCAAGTTAAACACTTTGATTTTGCTTATTTTTAGTTTAAAAAAAAAATCTCCCAACCACATATTTTACAGTTGAGAACCACATTCATGCCTGTTCTCCAAACATGCATCATCAGAAGGGGAGATCCAGATGTGGCTGTTGCTCTAATCACAATTAACTGACAGCTTATAAAAGCCATCATCTTGAGGAAACACCTACATCTTAAAAAGCTTGGGATCAAGAAGAGAGCCCCAGGGAGTAGTTTAAGGCTCCTTACTCTACTAGAAATAAAATCAGCAGAGGAAGTGAAAGAAATATAATTAGAAAACTGAGTCTTGGACCAGACAAACCCTTTTCTGCTGTATGCAAAGTCTATTGTGAAGCTGTAAAAGCTATTTACCCTAAAAATGCAGTACCATCTGAGATACAAAACTGGAATCTGTAGTTGAGGTTTTCACAGTCGCTTAATGGATTTAGACCTTTATGTCTTACATTGCAACAAATAGAGTGAAGGGTGCCAACTCCTGTGCCTTGATTATTAGTCTCTTGCTATTTGGTGTCTCCTAGGAGCCAAGCAAACGTGAGAAGATAAGCTTTCATCTAAATTTACAATTATATATTATATATAGGTACTTACAGCCAAGAGGGCCACAGATTTAAATGTGAATAAAACCTTGAAAGGGGAAACCCACATCTATCATTTAGGTAGACAGAGAACATTTGGTGAGATAACCGTCTTAATGCTGAATTGTGTTTTGCATTGGTTTTATTGTATGCCTTCCTTGCTGTCTTAGTAGAGAAAGCTAATCTGCTCTGAGCTCTGTCCTGCCACGTCTAGACCATCATTGGTAGCTACATTTTCTACTTGTAACAATACCTTGAATATCTTTATCTTCTGGTATGGTTTCTTCCGTGACTCCAGTGTAGGCATCAGCTGTTCCTCATTGACAGTCCCCTCTCTAGGTGTTACTATTTGGTACTATCGTGCCTCCCAGAAACAGGGGAGCTCTCAGAAGTTTTAATGCAGGATTTGTTTTCCAGCAAAATCACTGAGTGCTCAAGTACCTTCAGGTACAGGAAGGAATTTGTTCTTTTTCTGCCCTTTTTTCAGATAAACAAAGACCCCAGTGAGAACCATTGTCTCTCTCTGGAACTGTTCTTTCATGATCCAGAATTTCTCTATTTTCTGCAAATGAAAGCTTATAGTCAGTTTTACTTATCACCCACCCCCCCCCCAAACCCCCCAAAATCTCTAAGGATAGGACCCAGGTAAAACAATTCAGAAATGTCTGAGTTTTCAGTGAGCCTAATGCAATAGCTTAAAGTATAGACAGCCCAGTTTATTTTCAATGAAGTTTCTTTTAATCTTTAAAAATATTCTGTGCATTGTGTGACCCCTATTGAGTATAAACTCAAAGGAGTTGAATGCACTACTCTGATATCACAAATCTGGCTGATTATCACAAACCCAATTATAACCAACAGTTGACCTGACAGTCAAGATGAACACTAGTCTGACCAGCAAAGCCTCAGAATATCCACTTACTGACAGTGCACGTTGATGTCTAAATAAATGTGATGCTGCGACCTGGTCAGATGACACTAAAGCATCTTAAACTCAGATATCCTGGTAAGTGCTCCCAGGGAGGCTTGAAGTGGCTAAAAGGGAAAAAGATGTAAGTAAGTAGGCAGAAGAGAACTGTTCCCTAGATAGTGGTTTTTTTCAATGCAATGCTACTTGGAAAGCATCATGGATAGATTAAAGTGAACCTTTCAAAACCACTCTCCTGTTTTCCATGTAAGAATAAAGTTGAACTCGTGAAAGATGCTAACTTGCAGGTGAACGCTCAGCTGTAAGTCAGCATCAGCAGTCCTGATTGCCGACCAGCTGCTCTACTGGCTTGCAGGGAAATGCTTCTAGCAAGGGGCCTTATCCCAAATCATGCAAGAGGCAACATGAAGTAGGTTATAGGGAATATTGATTCTATTACCATCATGAGGAAGTTGAGTGCTTTACTGTTAAATCTCAGCAAAACTTGATTGAGCAGCTTACTCATCTAAAAATTAGTCAGGGAAATTCCTGTGGTGCATACTGAGAGTGAGAATTGGGGATTCCTGTTGCAAAGAGCTCTCGTGACATATATTTTGATACTACATTTATTGCCATTGTTGACTGTGGGATGGGAGTAAAAGGAACAGTGAGGAGTTGCTTAATTATAATTAATGAATACATGACTAATGTCATACAATCGTGTTACGTTCTCATTAATTCCTTGGTTAAAATTATTTCTTCCACTGGAAATTACCAAGGATAAGATATGAGTCACAATCAGCACAGCAGAAATAAACTAAGGAGAAAATACCCATTGCTGCAATGGCCTTTTGCCTACACAAACAAGAATAATATGGTATTTCTGTGCATCAGTTGTTCCCAGAACAGCAAACCTTGCTGCCTGAAGATGCACACTCCGCACCTGATACGCTGTGCCCGCGTACCACCCAAACTTTGAAGTTCTCCTCATCCGGTGCGCTCAGAGCATGAGAAGAAAGGGTCATTTTCCTCATTGACTGGTAACGTTGTGCCCTTGTCACGAACTGAACCCCCAGGACGGGGACGCACCTGCCGGGGGAAGGGCGGGAAAGGGGCAGCGATGCTCCCCGGCCGCTCCCGTTACATGGCGGGGGCCGGTCCTCGGGCAGGAGCCGGAGAAAGCAAATCCGTCCCCCTGGTAGCGAAACGCAGCCACATAAACAAGGAGAACACCCCCGAGGCGAGGCCCTTCCTTCCCATCCGTTACCACTGACAGAAGCGGTGGCGCTAACGCCTTCTCCCTACTAAGGACGCGCACGGATACAGCGTCCCGCCGGGCCCTCAGCGCGGGGCGGCGGGGGAAACCGCGGGTTACATAACGCCTGCAGAAGAAGCG
>NW_008795129.1:7801969-7812303 GCF_000699145.1 Aptenodytes forsteri
TTGACGAGCGCTTCGCGTGTGGCTGCTGCTGGAGCCGTTTCCACCCCTGCGAGGATTTTTCTAGCAAGGCGCCTGGGCGGCTAGTTAGCGAGGAGTAGGTTCTGGTCCAAGGCGTCTGTTCCTGCGGGTAATTAGCTCTGGCTAATGCTCCGTGGCAGTTTGGCTCGCTTCCGTCGTGATTAGCTTGGCTTATTACATAAGATGTCACCGGAGGAGGAGAGGCACAAGTCCTCTGCGTGGCGGGGGCGGGGGACACACCGGTCCGCCGTGCCTTCCCCGCACCAGGTACCGGAGGAGAGGGAGCAGCCCTGGCCCGGAGCGGGCGGCCCGGGCAGGGCGGGGAGCTCACCTCGCATCCCGCCGGTGAAATACGGCAGGGCGGCTTCTCTGGGTGTTCCCAAACCTTGCCTTTGAGCAGAAACATAACCTGTTCTGGTTCCCCTCCGCATGTTTGATTTCTTCTTTTCTCTCTCAAAAAAAAATGAACATTTGAGCATAACAAAGTTTAAGAACTCGATTTTTGCTTCCTTTATGTGCACGTTTAGTATGTTAACGTGATCTGGAGACGATTGAATGAATCATCAGTTCCATGGAATAAAAGCAAGTGAATCATCTCTCATACACACACACACAACTGTGAGGGAGCATAGTTGTTACTGTAGACAGTGAAAGGTTAGTGTCGGTTTCTGATATGCAGTGGGACGTAAGAAGTATAGACAGTGCTCAGAAACCCAGCAGGTTTCCTGGGGCTAGTTTGTGAACTGTGAAAGTTTTGCAACACTCAATTGCAGTTTTTCTGGCTCAGTGGTTGAATAGTAACCTCTTTCTGTATCAACTTGCTACCCTTTACTTTAGCCAAATTCTCAAAAGGGGGATGTTAATGGTAAGATTTAAGTAACTGTGTTATTCAAAGTGTATTAATTTTAAAATAAAATTTAAACACACCCACCCCCCACCCCCCCAAATGGTATTGCACTATGTCCATACCCTGAAGCCAGAGACAGATCCCAGATGCTTTTAATCTGGGATTTGTTTTGCTTAGTTTTGTTAAGCAAAAAGAGTTAGTGTCTGTTAGAGTACAAACATATAAATACATATTTGGAAAACAAGTTAAGCCAGTTTATTTAATAAACACATTAGAGTTGTACCTAGATAGACCTCTGTTCCTGATCATCTTGCCTGTTGCTGTTTTAAATGGGATTGAGGCTGGGCCCTATATATAGGTTTTCTTTCAACTCAACTTGGTTCCAAAGTGGAATTTCCATCCTCCACGGTTTCTTGACACGTCTCTCCCTGTACAGAGGCAGAACTATGAATTTTACAAGATTAATTCCTCTTTTTTTCTCAGCATACCTGCCACTGTCGAGAAATGAAGTCACTGTTTACAACAGGGAGGTAGTGCTTTACACATACAAGCACTTAGTTGTACATTATAAAAGTACGTGAAGATCTTTGTATGTCTTACTGGTAAACCATTCTGTCTCCTTTGGCATCAGGTATCCTTTATCTCTCTGCCCATGTTTTGTACCTCTGGTCATTCTCCAAACAGGAATGGAGGAATAAATCAGTCATGGAAAGGGTTGGTTTGGGTATTTGTTACTGTTGGGGAGAAAGGCCATGTTACCATTTTTGTTTGTCTGGAACCGAGTGCACTGGCACTTCAAAAACAATTTTATAGCCTTAATTACAGGATTGGAGCAGCTAAGTGTGGGAAAACTGTATTATTTCAGGGTTCATTGTGGGGTTTTTAACACCTCACTATCAGAAGATTCTGAAGTTAACCAAGTTGAGACTGCATGTGACTGTGAACACACTGTTTGTAATAGAGATTCTCTTAAGTTAGGTATATTGGGTGGTCAAGTTAACAAACAGGAAAAAATACTATTTTATTTGTGCATTTAAATCAACAGTCAAATAGCATTCACCCTTTTTTATTTAATTTCCTTACAAAGAAGATAGAAACATACAGTGTGTATGGCATTCTATGTGCCCAGAGCTCAGCTGAAAGCAGTAAAGCAAATAGTACTGAACGTGGACTCACCACTCTGCTCCAGCCGTTTTCCCCTGCTCTATATGCGCTCTAGGCTTCAAAGTAGAAATGAAAAATTCTAGGTTTCACTTTCAAGCCTGCAGAATGTGCAAAATAAAGCGAGATAAAATGGATTGGTTTAAGGTTGCTTCTGTGCAGTTCCATTTTTAGGATTGATAAACAGATTACTGTAGGATGCACAGCAGAACTTTGAGAACAGCGGAGGGCAATGCAGGTAAAAGTGGAGTGTCTGAACTTTGTATCTTGGTTTTTGCTATGTTGGGATACATAGGCCTTGTTCTTAACATGATAAATTTATGGATATATATCAATTCTTACACTGCCTTTTATCAAAAAGAAAAAAAAGAGATGAAGTTATAATGTTTATTTGAAATGAAGAGTACTTTGCTCAAAAAATAGTTCAAGTTATCACCTGCTTTGCAGATTTTGTGCTCTGAAAGACTGGTGCCAACAGCACCTTCATATGTTGTTCCAGCTATCTCAACTGGAAACGAATGGTTAACATCCCAATGGAAAAAAAAAAAAGAAAAAAAAGATTCTTTCCTTTTTGCAGTTTTTGCTTTAAAGACCCTTTCTAGGCAGATGCAGCAGTCGCAAGCAAAGTTTTGAACTATTCCTGTAGAAGACATACTGCTGGTGTTGAAAAAGAGAATCCTTTCTTCAACTATTGAAAACTTTGCACCAAGTGCGCATTGGCCTGGGGGTCGTTTGCTCCCCAAATCCTCAGTTAAAAACATTTGTTGCAGTTGTCTGGGAAGAAGTTTAATTTCTATTACTAGTCTCAATATTGAAAATGTTAAGAAAATAGTTAGAAAAAGTTGTACTATACTAAGGTGTATCACTTTCTATCGCTTTGTATATTAGAGTTGTAGCTAATCTGTTCTTGAATGTTGGCAGATAGTACATTAGACATTTCCTACAATGAAGCTCATTTCCCTGATTATTGTGTTTTTCTCTTTACATTTTTCCAGTAAGTGTAGTGCCACGAAAAGTAACAGCTTGACAGACTTTGAGACTGAAGCCCATAATGAGCAGAGCAGGTGTAGCACTGGCAGCAAGCTCCACCATGCTATGACAAGACTGTGTATATCTAGCTGCATGTGTGCATGAGGAAATATCAGTGTTACTGTCTCTATCTTAACTATTGCTTATAAAATAAATTTTTTCTGCTGCCAAGTGTAGGACACTTCTGGAATGAAAGATATATAGTGTTACTTGAGCACTATGGTCTCAAGAATTGTCACTATTAGTTCTTACATGTGAAACAAATAATTTTGACTGGTCACCTAAAGCTGAAACCATTTATCCTATTATTAATAGTTGAATTCATGCGTGTGTCAGCAGTTTTCCTAACATCTGGCCAAACTGTTCATTTGCTACTGTGCATTGGTCATTTCTTTCCTGTTATGGAATAATTTTCTTCCTTTGTTTGTCATTGTTTTATATGTGTTGTGAGGTTTGGCTGAAATTAAAAAAATAGCCTGCTGATTTGCCATAATAATCCTATTTTCATAAAAGACCTAACTAGGAAAAGATGAGAAGACTTACTTTCTCAGAAGAGGTTAAAGATAAGAGTAAAAGTTATTGGGAGGATCTTCACTTCCTTAAGATACTGGTTTATATATATATACACACACACACACACACACACTCTGACTGATGCATGGCAAAGAGGGATGAAGCAGCAGGCTTCAAGTTGTTGCAGTCTGTTATGGTTCAAGAACTGCTTTCCCACGTTGAATCTTCACTGGCAGTTGAGTTTGCACTAGTTGTTTTAAAGAGTATACCACATGGGCATGGAGCAATGACTGCTGAAGAACCAGGTATCCACACTGCAAATGGGGTGCCTTTGGTGACCCCTTGTGCACAGCTTCAGTATTGGTTCTTCTACAAGGAGGAAAACCACTTTGTAGTTATACCACTTCTATTCAAAGCAAATTCTTATCAAAAAGAACCCCTCCTACACACTAAATCACTAACGGAGATGTACCAAGAAATAGTGTTGGGACCTAAATGGTGAAGCTGTGGGTTTTTTCCTGATTCATGGGCATGATTCATTCTATGCATATTATTGATGGCAGTGTTACAAAATTATTTTCTGACAAAGATACATTGTTTCTGGCAACTTTCTGGCAATTCTCTGCTTCCTCAGAAAAATCTATGGCTCTGTGCTTATGGGTAGCAGACAGCTGAATCAGTGAGGTCAGTCTGATTCCAGCAGGGAGGGTCGTAGTTTGCAATTGCCGTAGAATTGCTTGCAGCCAATTTATTATTCCCATCTTCCAAACTCCACCCTGCCCACTTGTTTAGCTCACCTGTTACAGATTAGTTTTTGTATTATGAGCTCTTGGGGAACACTTTGTCATTCATTCTGTATTTGTAAAATTTGCAGCACTTCAGTATCCTGGCTGATTTGGCTTCAGGTCTCTATGGAAATAAGTAATAAATAATAGCTTTCATTTTAGATGTTTTTGCCTGAATCTTTACTGTGTTTCTATCCCAGTGCAAAGAAAAACCAAAACAATTCTTCTGCAGTTTTAATAGAACATCTGTCCACAGACCAACACTATAAGTAAAATATGACAACAGTACGAATGAAAGAGAATAACAAATCTAAATCCGCATTTTTGTGACTCCTGTGAAGCTCCAGTGAGGGAGACCATGAATACCACCAAGAGCAAAATTAAGCCCTAAGAAAAAAGTAAGACTTCAGTTTTGTTTTAATATAGTTCAGCAGGAAGAATCTCACAGGAATTTTCAAATGTGATGAACTTCTGCAAGGGGCAGATTGGTTGTAATTTTCATAGTATCTTCTTGTCCTTCTTAAAAAAATAAATAAATTATTTGTGATTTTTCTCATGTAGCCAAAACACCCTGTGGTACCCTGAGTAGAGGTTTGTTCAGTTATGGACTTGGAATCACACAGTTCTTTTTGTACCTGAGCTATCCTGGTTCCCTTCACAGAGATGTGGAGTTAGAGACTGCTTACACTGATTATATACAGATGAAATTGCTACAATTGACTTATTCCATGAGGAACCAAGTGCTGTGGTTATAAGTTGATGACAGAGAGGCAATTTATCTTCACCTTGTAATTACAAGGGTGATTTCACATTGGCGGTGTGTCAGAATATAGGAAATATATGGATTTTCAAGGTAGTGTTACCTGGTACATTTATATTAATTTCTCTTTGCAGTGGTCTTTAAAAGTGTTAATGTTCATGGATTGCTTTTTCAGGACTAATATAATTGTTCTGTAGCAGTTTCAGTCAGTACTAATGAATTCCATTTTACCAAACAAAACAAGAAAATACTCAACTTGGTTTGCAACAACTGTGAACTCTAGTAGTTGTATGATCATATAGATGATTTTATGACTTTTTATGAGACAGTAACATAAATTTCCCAGTGGCTGCAGCTGACAAACTAATTTGCAGAAGTAGAATATCCGAGATTTCTCTTCAGAACTATAAACCGGAACATGTTGCTATACATTAACATTTACATTTTTTGAAAGAGTTTCTACCATCATATAAGAAATCAAAGTATTTTAATATGTATTGATACAGATAGTGCGGATGTATGAGAACACTTGGATTAATTCTTATGTTTTCATCTGTCTATAGATGTTTCATTTTTGTTTTCAATCATTTTAAAATGGGGATAATTTATGTAAATAAGACCTTTTTAAAAAAAACCCCTAAAATAAGACAAGAACATAGGCTGTAATGTGTATTGTGCCCCAGTTGTTTTGTAGCTTTCACGGGGCATCCTAACCCACAAAAAAAGTTCCTGTCATGGAACAGGCTCAATTTCCAGTCTTGGCATACTCCACTGCATTTTTTGTAGTCTGTGAATTTGTGATGCAGAAAGGAGGTACCTGCAGACTGAAATTACTTGTATGGTCATAATTCCCATTTTAGCTTTGCCAGTACAGTGATAGCGCTTACTGGCCTTGATCAATAGCAGGGCTTGATTCATAAAAGCAGCTCTCCAAGACTTAACACTGAGTCTCCTTAGCAGTTGCTGACGTAATAGTACAATGTAAAACTGATGATATGACCTATAACAAGATATTAATTTCCTGAATCTGAAGCTCTGTGTAGAAGAAAGAAAAAGCACTGGAGTCCCTTTCAGTAGCAGAAGACTTCGCATTGTGCTTCCTAGTTCTGGTTCTTCTTTTTATCGATACTGGTAAAATATTATAGCCTTATTAATTTAATTTGGATTGGAAAGTCTGTCTGTTAGATTATTCCAGTATGTGTTCAAAGTCCCCGGAAGAGAAATTATCACTTTTCTTTGGGATGTAAAATGTGCCAGGATTATCTGTTTACATAAGTTTCTTAGATAGAATTTTTCAGATGACTTTTTGCATTGTGTTACATCTATTAAAATCTTTGTGTACTAACAAAGCACATTAAAGTAATAGAATCCACAATTAAATATTTTGAAGATAGATTTCAGTGCTAGTTACTACTGATCAGATCTGACAGACAGATAAATTCTCTCTGCCACAAAAAAGTAGTTGATCTTGAGATAAAAGTCTTGAGTGATTCTTAGAGAAGCATCACCACTAATTAAAGCAAATGCAATTATATTCATTTTCTCCCTCAAGAAGAAGAATGGAATATGTAAGAAACCAGGCTCTTGATTAATTTCATAATGAAAACACAGTTCTTTTTTCAGATGGAAGATCAGCTCTTAAATAGCCAATGTGTGGATTGAATGAAGTTAAAGATGTTTCTTTCTTTCATGGTTTTATAAAATTGTTATTTACTTTTTTGAAGAATCATCAGTACTAGCTGCAGAGACAAAAGATCCTTTATATGATATAAATGATATTTTGTCTAAGTACTCCTGCTTGATTCTGGCTGTAGAATTTCCCTGCATACAAAGTGATTTTGAAGAGCTGCTTAATCAAACCAATATTTTTCAGCTTTCCATCTTAACTCTTTTAATATATCGTAGATAAAGTAAATTTTCATGCTTTCATCCCATATACATATTTACCGAATTTGCAAGTGTTTTGTGCGGACAGTGATCACAGAATGCAAGTGGATTTATTTGAAATAATGTACTCGGCGACAGTTGGTGCCTCATACAGGCAAGTGTTTAAAATCTACTATTAATGTGTAACTTTTGTGTATTCATTGCTGAAAATTTAGAACGTAAATTTACGTGGGATTAGTCTACAATTCAAGATTTCCATTAATTGCAGAGGAGCTTTTCCAGTGAATTCAGTGTGAAGCTGGATGAAACCAGTGACAAACTTGTAACAGAGGAGCTTTTCTATAACATCTGGCTTCTCAAGGTATAATAGCTCTTATTACATCAACTAATACAATAGGGAAAACCACACAAACTGTTGGGGATACAAGCCCTTCTTCAAGTCTCAAACAATAGCAGCAAACCTTGAACTAAGGGTGCGGTTTCAGAAGCCATCTACAGGCACTGCTATTGAATGAGGGAAGTGCTGCTGCTACTATCTCTTATGCTGTCTGAGCCCTGGCAGTCATTGAACCCCCAAATAAATTAAGTTTAACTAACCCAGCAAGAAACTAATAAAAACAAGTTTTCTGCTGGGCTAGTGTGAAATGGACTTACAGGTGGATCAACAAGCTCCAGAGTGGTGCTTCCCTTTTTTGGTACAACTGGTCCATTAGATCAGCTCTGCTGTTCAGTTAACTGTAGATTTAGGACAAGCTGGGAATAGTTGCTTTGAGTTTATTGTAATTATGGCAATGAAATAGCTAATTTGAGGGAAAAGCGTGGTTATCACCTGTAAAACAAAGAGGATATTAGTGTAGGGAGAAATTGTGTGGTAGTGCTCCATCATGGGCAGAAAAAAACCGGGTCGTTACCAGGAGAACACCGAAGGCTTTAGCTGGAGTGTCATCATGTGGTAGAGGCAGCATCTCCAGTAAGTCTGTCATTTTTGATATCTAGAAGATCTATGAATCCTCGTTTCCAGGTTTGACTTGGTGATCAAGACTGAGAAGTGAGAGGTGGAATTTTCTGATGAAAAACGTTCTCATGGAATTCGTTCTGGCACCTGGAGGTCTTGCTAATATGTGTGTAATTACATTGACAGAAGAACAGCGTGAATAGAACAGCATTCCTTAAGAAAGTAGTTCTTTAATATTTATTTAAGATAATCTCTGGTCTTCCTTTCCTGGATACTCACTAGGCTGCTGCACTAGAAGTGGGTTTGGGTCACATAGACATGAGTTGCTGGAGTAAGTTCAATGTTCTCTGGTTCTGGACTACTAGGTGCAGACTCTGCATCTAACTTCTTTCTTGGCAGTGGAGAACCCTCCCCGCTTCCCCCATCTAGCTGTCCTATACCTAGATTTCTCAAGCACCTCTGATACATAAAGAATATTTGCAAAGATCTGCCAAACACTGGGCCTTTGGATTTACAGTTTCCATCTTTTTTGGGGGGTAATATGTGATAACATTGAGAGGTGATGTGCTGACTGAAATTTCCTGTATTTCCTACCAGTGATGATAGCTGCTTACCGTGTCATTTTTACTGTATGATTTCAAAGGAAGTGTCTTGGGTCTCATGAATCCAAGGTAGAATCCATAAAACCACAAACAATTTAGAACTTTAGCCTTAGCTGATGAAAACTGCTGTAACTTAAACTTCAGTTGATCCATTTGACTTTATGCCAATATTGAATATGCCTGTAGATAGAGGAAAGCCTAACCACAAGTACTGCTTGTACTTACCATAGTTAAGTTACCATAGACCTTGCCTTGAATTGCTTATAAAATTGTCAGTTATTAAATAATTCCAAGAACAAGATTAGGGAAAAGTTGTCATTTTGCCCAGTTAAACAAATTTTTGTAACCTTTTCATTAAGCCAGGACTTCAAATTTGGCTTAATTATTGCCCTTCTATTATTAATGTATTTTTTTCCTGTTCTTGTGAAAATAGAACAGTGTTTGATCTAAGTATAAGCCTTTGAAAAAAAAAAAAATCTAAGTTTATATATGTTCTTAGAAGAGGCTGGTGAGAGTTTGGCAGCAACATTTTCCAAAGACAGCATCTGCAGCCAAGTAGTTGAGTAGAACTTTCCCTGTCATTGTTCCTCCTTGAATCCCAATGTGGACTCCGATACAAGTATTAAAAAGGAGGAGATTAACTCTGCTTTGACTGTTAGAGGCACAGACACATGAAGGAGAAAGAAGAGGTGACTGCTCTGCAGAGGAGTGAGAATTGCAAGTGGCTTCTGTTTGCAA
Source organism: Aptenodytes forsteri (assembly GCF_000699145.1). Taxonomy (NCBI): domain Eukaryota; kingdom Metazoa; phylum Chordata; class Aves; order Sphenisciformes; family Spheniscidae; genus Aptenodytes; species Aptenodytes forsteri. The sequence goes on from NW_008795129.1 coordinate 7,811,265, forward strand.
GTATCAGAGGGTAAAGGAAGTTAGAAAACCATTAGGAGGGTCTAGGCACAGGGAAATGTGGAGATGCATGTTGAGTGATCTGGAAGAGTCCCCTGCTCAGGGGAGGGTAGGGGGTCCAAAACCAGTAGAAAGCATATTTCCTAAGCCTCCTCTTTCCTCTGCTATCGGCAAATAGCAGAGAGAACAACAGGCAAAGAATGTCTCTTTCCTTCAGTGCTTGCTGGTTTGGTATCAATTCTGTTTATTTATACACGTGAGGCCTGTTCGGCGGGTGCAGAAGTCAAGCTGCTGACAAGTCACACTGCATGGAGTGGTTCATCTTGAGGGTGCTCACAAGGCATGTGCGGGACAACCAGGGGATCGGGCCCATCCAGCACAAGTTCATGAGAGGCAGGTCCTGCTTGACCAACCTGATCTCCTTCTATGACCAGGTGACCCGCTTAGTGGATGAGGGAAAGGCTGTGGATGTGGTCTACCTAGACTTTAATAAAGCCTTTGACACCATTTCCCACAGCATTCTCGTGGAGAAACTGGCTGCTCATGGCTTGGATGGGCGTACTCTGCGCTGGGTCAAAAACTGGCTGGACGGCCGGGCCCAGAGAGTTGTGGTGAATGGAGTTAAATCCAGTTGGCGGTAGGTCATGAGCGGTGTTCCCCAGGGCTCAGTTTTGGGGCCAGTCTTGTTCAATATCTTTATCAATGATCTAGATGAGGGGATCGAGTGCACCCTCAGTAAGTTTGACACCAAGTTGGGCGGGAGTGTTGATCTGCTCGAGGGTAGGAAGGCTCTGCAGAGGGACCTGGACAGGCTGGATCGATGGGCCCAGGCCAACTGTATGAGGTTCAACAAGGACAAGTGCCGGGTCCTGCACTTCGGCCACAACAACCCCATGCAGCGCTACAGGCTTGGGGAAGAGTGGCTGGAAAGCTGCCTGGCGGAAAAGGACCTGGGGGTGCTGGTCAACAGCCAGCTGAACATGAGCCGGCAGTGTGCCCAGGCGGCCAAGAAGGCCAATGGCATCCTGGCCTGCATCAGAAA
>NW_008795129.1:7812640-7820889 GCF_000699145.1 Aptenodytes forsteri
CCTCAAGTTGCGCCAGGGGAGGTTTAGGTTGGACATGAGGAAAAATGTCTTTACTGAAAGAGTGGTTAAACATTGGAAGAGGCTGCCCAGGGAAGTGGTTGAGTCCCCATCCTTGGAGGTATTTAAAAGACGTGTAGATGAGGCACTTAGGGACATGGTTTAGTGGGCATGGTGGTGTTGGGTTGATGGTTGGACTTGATGATCTTAGAGGTCTTTTCCAACCTTAATGATTCTATGATTCTATGAGTCATACTGACTGCAGTAGAATTCCTGTATTTCGGGCATGGTTAAGTATAAAAATTAGGCTGTTCCAATATAGCTATTTTAAGGATAAAGGGCTAAAATGTTAGGACATTTCTTATTTTAGGCTGTTGGTGTGATCATAATTTATCCATTGTAGTGCTCTTCAATTCTGTTCTTAAAAGGCTTTCTCCCCAGCACCCCCTTATTCACTGCAGAGTTGTAAAGTGTTTGGGGATTTATCAGTAGGAGTTGTCTGCAGTAGAGTGTGGAATGGGCACAGAGGAATACAGGAAGACAAAGAATGGTCTCAGCTTAGGGAAGTTGAATGCTGGCTTGGAGGACTGGTTTCTTCCCATCTTGGATGCTAAATGACTATTTTATGCTGGGTAGGTAATATAGGTCAGGGGTTCACAGGTGGCCATTCATTTTTTAACATTTGTGAGACACATAGCCAAATTTGTTGGTGTTCTGACATCACCAGTACAGCTAAAATCATGTGAAACTGAGCTGTTCACTGAGCACTGAGTCCCAAGTGTCCTGAAAAATTGAACCTTGAAACTTATATCAGCTGTATGGAACTAAAGAGTACTTGGGACAGTTTGACCTAGACTTCTGTGCCTCCTGTTTCTGTATCTGTAAATTATGGCTAGCAGTGTTGTCTTGTTGAATAGGTTGTGGAGAAGATTCTTTTTTTTACTGTTTGGGGAGCATTGAAGTACTAGAGGAATGAGTGGGTATGCATGTGTATGATATCAAACACCTGGGAGTAAGATTATAAAAAAAGCATAACTACCTTTTCTACTGGGTTGTTTGGTAGGAAATGTACATTCATAGTATTAAAACCAGTGTTACAGTTCATATATGCAAAGGCACAGATTTTTTTTCTTCAACTCTTCTGGAGTCTGTAATTTTTACTGACGTTATACTAATCTTGGAAGGCCCCATCTAGATATGGAGTTCTGTTGAGTTTGGTTTCACGGAGATGTATAAGAGATTGTTTTTGCCTAAAGGTTGTGTATTTAGACAAAGGAATGTAATAGACATATTGGGTTCAGGGAGAGGCACTAGTCATACAGATATATTGTTCCATAACGTACTTGGGTGTGCTGCTTGGAGGTACAGAGGTGCTATTTTATTCCTTAAACTAAATATGCACTGGGGCACATCTATGTGATATTAAGTATTTGTAAACTCCTGCTGCCTGAGCTTGAAGAAACTGAGAAAATATCTGCCTATGGTTAGTGTAATATCAAGACAGAGTATATTAGCTGTGGCTCAGTGCCATGGTAACACCAGAACATGGTTTCTAGTCAGCTTACAATACAGACATATCTGACTGCTAGTAGACCCAGCTTGCAACTTTTCTTGTCATTAAAACAAACAAAATTCATTAAGAATACTTTATTAAAACAAACAAACTGGTTTTTAGGAAGCTGTGACAGTGATCTTATGGATGAGTTCTGGATGTGGTATTTGCAGGAAGAGACAGGCAGAGTTTAGGAAAGAACTAGTGTAGCTGTAGAATAATAGAGAAGCCCACAATACTTAAACGTGGACAATGCAGAACCTTCTCTTCTTTTATACTTCAGTGAGTGGGATGTTATTGATCCTGCTTATTGGAGTGGGTGAGATTTACCTTGTTCACAGCAATAAACCTACGCATTCCTTCAAAGTGGCGGTTGACAGTTAAATGTTGATTCCTGTGCTTTCCTACCAGTAAGAAAAGCATAAACACTGCTGAGCGTCCTGTATTGATAGATGTCTCAGGAGCTTGTGCTGCAGGAGCTCTTTGTAGATCAGAGTAGACCAGACAACTTAGTGTGGTATTGCTCTAAAAGTGAGTGGTAAAACGTTGGCCTTAATGATTGTGACTGTTCAGTCAGATATCTGACAGGAGTGTTAAATGAAGTGTTACATTGCATCCCATATGTTAATTTAGCTGCTGAACTATAGTAACTCTTACTTTTAATCACTCATTTCTATGTATCTTGTAGGCTGCACAGGTTTTAAATAGTGGCTAAAAAACCTGATACTCCATCATTGCTCATTTTATCATGTTATCATGAGCAACACTCATTTGGAAGTCATCAGCTCTGCATGGATCAGTCCCTGGACCTATACCAAATACAGGAAAGCAGTGATTCCATATAAGCTATATAGCTAAACAGGGCAGGGAAATCCAACTGCTGACTGTGCAGTTGCTGCTCTTGTCTCACCATGTACCAAAATTAATATACCCAGAAACAGAGCATAGAGCAGGAGCTCCAGAACTTTTTTGAGTGCTACTAACACAGAAAGAGAACTCTGTGATAGAATAGTTGCTTTAGCAGCTTGTACTTTTTTTTGGACCATGCACAGATGCAGGAGGAGATGTTTAGGCTGTATTCCTTCTCTAGAGGAAAGGCAGTAGATCAGATCTGTGCGGGATATCAGTTTGAAGTACCTTCATAGTTAGGAGGTCCCTGCAGGAGTGAACTGCATTTCAATTACCTGCACTACTGGGCTTAACGACTTAAGAGTCTTTTTCAAAGTTGTTTTCCTGTGAGCAAGTAGGTGCTAAATATTTTCTGTTTGGGGGGCTGGAGTTGCTGTCTATGTAAACATACATTTGCATTCTTTTGGTTTTTAGGTCTTATGCTTTTTTCTGCAACACTTCTGTTTCTGAGTTAGCAAGGTTTCCTATTCAGGGTTTTATTTCTTTCATTGTCTCTTTTTTTTTTTTTTCCTTTGCATGTTCCTGCTTATCTCACAAGCACAAGGAAGTGATTGAAACTCCAGGTAGAAGATAAATTTCAGAATAAGAAGAAACTTGCATACACTGAAAAGAAATCACAGAAGGATTGTGGAGAAGAATCTAGAGTACAAGTTCTGGTATGAAATTCTAAATATTTTCCTTGGACTTCAGGTCACTTGTCTGCTCTGGAAGACAAACCTCACTTAATATAGAGTATAGCATGTAAAATAGTTCCACTGAGTCTGTGCTGGCCAGGCAAAGCTTACTTCTTACCAGTAAAACTATGTTTAAATGGATTCAGACTAGCATAGTTCCTACTCTGTTGTATATGGTATCCACTAAGATATTTTTCATGCTTTATCCAAATGTTGAAGTGTCTTATATGTAAGAAAACTTGTTTGTATGAAAACTAGCCACAAAGTCAGGACAACTTTCTAGTACTACATTTTTTTGCCACTGTTAAAAATGTTTTGAGTATGATTTTTTTCCTCCTTAAGATATCAGAAGGAAAACCATATGTAAATACTCTTGATATGCATTCTTCCATCTCCACAATATGAAATCAAAAGGCAATTCATTTTCTTAACACTGAAAATGTTGAAATCTTCCACGCATTTAAATAATGCTGTATCAGTATTCACCTAGAGAATACCTTGGTCTATTTCTGACTCCGTATTTCCACTGAAGGCACTGGCAAGCATTCCTGCTAATTTAAGGGGCCACAATTTGAATCCTTTGTACTTATTGTGGAAATTCTGAATTTAGACCTGTGAATTTGCACAAAGCAAGAAAAAAAAGGTCTTTCCCTTGAAATCAGATTAAGTTTAAAACCCAAGAAAGCTTATTTAAATTTAGAAAACCTTAATTGCTCTTTTTTCACTTCTGTAGCATTAAATTTGCATTTTTTTTGACAAGTAATTATTTCCAGAATTTGGCTGTGTAAAAGCTTGTCAGGCTAAAACCAGGTATACTTGCATTACAAGTTGACTGGCTGGAATCAGTCACCTAATCCTAGAGAAATGGCTTGATTATTTTTAGTCTTATGTAGATGGACTTACTGGTACAATTTCAAAAGCTTTCTCTTTGTAAGTGCAAGACAGAAGCCTGGAAGGTTGCCATGTATGTTTTCTAGGCCCATATCCTAGGTGCTGTTATATAAAAACACCCATTTAGTGCCCACTGAACTGAAATTCAAGTTATGATCTCACTGTTGCTAAGTACCGACTTCAGCTGGTATAAAATGCTGCAGCTAGAAGTTCGTTAGTTCTATGTTCAGGGCGACCAGAAGAAAGGACAGGGAGCAGAGAGAGGAGAAACTCATTACAAAAGTAGTTTAACTAGCTGACACAAGACCTTGAATAAGGACCAGTGCATCAGCAGAAATGAAATGGAGATATAATCTGGCAATATTCTTAAGGTAATATAATCATGATTTCCCTACGATAGACATTTGATTCAAATGTTAGACTAGAGTACAGCTTAACTGTGAATCAGAAAAGCACCACAAAGGAGATGGAAGCCAAAGAATGAATATGGGGGGGCTAGGCATTCATATCCTACTAACTCTTTCCTTGCTTGAAACTGCAGCAATAAGTATGCAGTGTTTAGGTGTTCATGAGGGAAACAGCAGAAGAAAACCCTTGGGGGTAATTCTAAAATCGATATATTCCATATAAATGTAATAAAGCTCCCTGACATTAGATGAGTTCAAATAGAAGTCTCATACACTTCCATGGGCATATTCCAGATCTCTTGAAGATCTGAGATAGTAAAATAGAAGAATAGGATAAATAGCAAAAGAGAAATCACTATGTAGAAACTATTTGTAGGTTCTATTTACAGAGTGCCTTATTCCTCCCACACAAAGCACAGACTTCTAAAAGAGTTTTGAAGGGTCATGGTATAATCAGCTGCCAGTGTCAAGGGGAGACAAAAGAATGAAGGTAGTCTTGGATGAATGGGCAAGGGGAATATCAAGCAGTTGTCAAATTACATTGCTTCTGTGGTTGTTAGTGCTGTGATCACTACTCAAATACGGATCTTGGTTCTGGCAATTGCACTTCAAGGAGGATGCAGAAGAATTGAAAAGGGTATATAGAAGACCTAAAAGAATGATACAGGGCTTGGGACACATGCTTTATTATGAAAGACCGGAGGCACAGCTTAGTAAAAGTAAAGCTAAGGTGGCGCTTCCAGCCAGTAATCAAACCATACCTTAATATTATCTTTGGTAAACTAAATGGAAACATTTGAGATAAAGTAACTGATATTCAAAACCAGATTGTTCAGTCTTGCAGATTAAAAGAAAATCAAATGACTGTAGCTTAGCAAATGAGGTAATAAAAACCAGACTAATTCAGACTACAATTAAGGATTTATTTTTTTTTTTTTTTTTACTAATTGGAACTACTAATGATTGTGGTAGATTCCTCGGCGCTGGTAATCTTGAAAATTAAGAAAGATGATTTAGTCAAAGTAATCTGTTGAACTTCAGATGGGAATTAATACAAGTAAGTCCTATGGTTTGTGGGGTTTTTTAATGCAGCTCAGACTAGATGATCACAGTGGTCTTTTTTGACTTAATATGTATTACCGTAAAGGTTGTGCAGTCAGTCTTAACATCCAAATGTTACAGTAATATGCAGCCCTGGCAGAGAAAGTTCTGCATGCGATTACCTGAAATTCTCCAGAATTCAGATTGCTAATTCAGTAAAAACAGAATAGAGGGACATGTATATCGAGAAGGCAGTAGGATGCTATTAGACAGACGAGACGTTTTAAAAAACAGCATATCTAGTGTGGTTTGTCAGCACTTTATAAAGGCATGACAGGGTCCCTTGTAAAATGCCTGGCTATTTAAATTTTAAATGACCTTTTATCTTCCTTTGTGGTGGGTAGTATTCAAAAAGTATATGGAAAGTAAAGCAACAGCTAGCCCTGTAGCTCTGCAAAAGATAGCCCTTGGATACAAGGGAGAGCTATGTACTGTATTTGCATAATGTTAGTCTCAAAGTAGGTTAGATATCTGCTTGGCCATTTGATTTTCTGTAAAAATACTGTTCCCTATTTGTTCTGTATTAAACCCTTCTCCATTTATATTTTTATGTTCTTTAAAAATAAACGTAGAAAAGATGTGTTGTTTTAACAACTGGTAAAAGCAAACCAGCTAAGGTGCAGAATGGTCCAATATCAGCGTTCCAGAAGAGTTCTTTATGAAAGAAGAAAGCCAGACTTGAGTGAAGGTCTCATATTTATTTTGCAAATAATAAGGTTAGAGAAAATAAATACGGTGTGGAAGAGTATGCCCGAGCTTCCCTGAGGTAATACAGGGGTGTATGTTGTGTAAGTAGAACTAACAGATGCTTAGGAATCCTAACAAATCAGGATTCCTATCTTTCAGGCTTCTTGCCTTCATTTCGGCAGATTTTTTCATACCACTGCTAGAAAATAAATATTTTGTTATCATTGATAAACATCCTTGTTAATAACCACATTCTTTAAGTCATCTTTGTACTATATTCCAGTGGTGTGCAAGAAAGAGCTTTGCCTCAGATGTACAGTAATCTTTAAGCCCCTGTAAGAGATATTCAGTTTGCTATAACAAGTAGATGACACTAGTTCTGCAGTACACTTCAGTGTTCATAGCATTTTTTGTATGTGACAGTGATGCAGTGTTTATTTTAAGAGTCAAAAGCCCCTAAAGTCAATAGGGAAAATTGCTTGCAATGACTTCTAACTTATAGCCCATACATTTTGATTTCTATTTTACCCATAAAATTTCTGTATGAAAATCTACTGCTAAGAGGTTTTTTATTTTTGATGTAATACAGCATTTCGTGCTCAGTGAGAGGACGTTAAGAATATTCGGTAATACAAATGGTGCTTTACTATGAATGCAGTAAAAGTAACAAGTATCAGAGAGATGGCACCCAAAAATACTATCATGTGTATCTAGTATATTCCCATTCTAAAAAAAAGGTCAATATCTTGATATAAATATGTATCTGTTATGAGATGATGCCAGTATTCTGTAGGGCTTCTTACACTGTGTTTATTGCCATATAAATGAAACATCTTCCAGCAGTGTATTAAACAATGTGCCTAACGTCTGTCACATGCTTTTAATACAGCCTCTCCCCAAGGAGAGAAGCACATGCAGTAGATGGCCGTGTTTTGGTAGACTTTTTGTGTTTATTTTGGGGTGTATGTTGAAACATTTATGTTGACAACATATAACCAATGTATAGCGTTACACAAAATTATTCTTATATAGCTGATTGACCTATAGGCAAACTACAGGCTGAGCTGGATACTGCCTGGGTAAGTAGTTCATCTGGCACCCAGCCCACTCCCACATTCTTTCCATCACTCAGAGGTGTTGGTCATGTCATACAATGCACATCTGTATCTGGCCATGGAGAAATGGGACAGCATACATCTGGTTGTAACACAAATACAGGCTTAGTCATGTCACAAATGTGCATAAACCCTCAATACCTACTCACACATCACCAGACAACACAACACAAAGGTTGGACGTCACTAATTTTGTCGATTATTTTATTTTTGTGGGTTAACCCCAGTAGGCAGCTAAGCACCACGAGCTGCTTGCTCACTCACCCCCCGACCCCTTGTGTGACGGGGGAAGAGTAAAAGCAAGAAAACTTGGGGGTTGAGATAAAAAAAAATAATAATTGTTTAATAAGTGAAGGATAAGTGGAAGATGAGAGAAAGGAAAGAAAACAAAACAAGTGAGGCAAAGGCAACCACTCTCCACCTCCCACAGGCAGACTGATGCCCAGCCAGTTCCCAAGAAAAAGAGAGCTAACCTCCTTAAACCCCCCTCTCTTCCCTTTTTAATCACCAAGCATGACGTTATAAGGTGTGGAATATCTCTTTGGTTAGTTCAGGTCATCTGCCTGGTTGTGTCCTCTCCCAACCTATTGCGCACCCCCCAATCTTCATTTCAGTGTGTAGTGAGAAAGATAGAAGGCCTTGATGCTGTGCAAACACTGTTCAGCAATAGCTAGAACATTAATGTGTTATCAGACTCAATTCTTTCTGGGGTGCCATGTCGCCATAGGACTTGCTTTTCAAGGCCCAGGATAGTGTTCCGGGCAGTGGCATAGGGCACGGGATATGTTTCCAGCCATCCAGTGGTTGCCTCCACCATTGTAAGCACGTGGCGCTTGCCTTGGCGAGTTTGTGGGAGTGTGATATAATCAATCTGCCAGGCCTCCCCATATTTATATTTCAGCCATCGTCCTCCATA
>NW_008795129.1:7824345-7840474 GCF_000699145.1 Aptenodytes forsteri
TGGTGGATGCCCCATCCCTGGAAACATTCAAGGTCAGGCTGGACGGGGCTCTGAGCAACCTGATCTAGTTGAAGATGTCCCGGCTCATTGCAGGGGGGTTGGACTAGATGACCTTTAGAGGTCCCTTCCAACCCAAACTATTCTATGATATTCAAGGTAGTATTTAAGCAGTGTCCCACTGAAGTTGTTGAAGATTTGAATGAGTTGAAAAATAAGAATTTAGGTTTGTCTTGGACACAAATTTGTACTTAGGTCAGTAAGTGTTCTGTGTTGTTCCTTTTACTGCCGAAAACGGACTACTTATATAGTTGTGTGTCTTGCATAATGCTCAACTTTCTCAAACTAGAGTGTTTATTTTCTTGTGCAGGAGTCTTTTGGATGTTTTGCCTAAATGTCTTATGTTTCCACCTACTCCTGTCTAACATAATGCATTCCTTTTATAGAGAAATGAGATCTGAAAGATCATATTTGGCATTAGTCTCTAGTGAAACTGAAATTTTTGCTGGAATCTACTGAGAGTTTTGCAGGTTTACTAGCAATGCTGTTTTGGGAATAGAGCAGAAAGGTTGCTGTTATTTTTGTTGACATAGAGTCTGTAGGGATGTAAGCAGTCTAGCATTCCTCATGTGAGCGGTTTTCTTTCCGTAACAATGTTTGAATATTGTGTGAAAACGTTATTCTTTCCTCATCTCTGCTCACATGTCATTAGTGAAATGAGTCACTGACTCCACTGTGAAGTAAAGAGTTCACTCGAATGCTTATAAAGTATGGAAGTACTTTAGAGAGCGTAGAAGGTACTTATAGTATCTAACCATCCTGGGTTTGGGAGGTGTGAGGAAGAGACTAGAAAAAAGAATGGAAATTTGGCATTTTCATATGACCAGTTTCTGCCTGTGCAGTGGTCATCACAACCTAACCAAAGATAACAAAACATCTATGGGATTATAATGCAGTCTTTGTGGCTTCAAGGCTAAGAGGTGTAATAGAGCAGTAGACCAGAGGACTGCTCCAGTTCTTAATAGTGTCCACATGCTTCCAGCACATTTTTTATTAGATACTGTAGTGCTGGAATTTTCTCATATAGGAATGCTTACAGGAGTTAGAAGGAGAACTTTGTTCTCCCAGAGTTATCAATGCACTGTGGACACCGGTGGTATGCTTTATTTGACATCTTCCCTCCCAGTTATTGGGAGATTGTGGTATTTATGCATGTGTGGAATAAGAGTAGTTTACAAGTACACTTCTAACCGTGCTGCAAGGAGTGCAGTGAAGGAGATGTTATCTTTAAATCTCGCTACAGAGTATAATATGTGTGTGCGCTTGAATCTGTAATGACATTCTTTTATTTGCAACCAAAAATACTTTCAGTTAATTACAAATATAAAGTGAGACAGTATTTCTGTTTCAGCGATTGTTATATTAACTGTTGCCTTGGAAATTAGCATAACTGTGCATTTTTATTTCCTTTTTAATAATGAATATGTAGCTGTAAAACACTCTATCAGTACTAGATGTGTATTAACCAACAACATCTTCATCACAGCAGAGGTAAAAGTACATTTAATTACAACATAGAGACATAAAAATAACTTGTTTCAGGAAGTCATGGAGGTATTGTGTGGGATTAGGCTCTGTAAACAGTGATATTCACATTCATGAGATATTTGTTAATATGAAAAAGAAAGATGAGTCGATGGGTCTGATTCTTTGTCATCTTAAGTGGTCATTTACTCTTGCTTAAAACTGGATGCAAAAATGCAATTAAAACGCAATGTTCTGTTTCACTCCCATTTTGCAAGTGTGTAAAATTACATATCTATAAATACACAGACACATACTATATAAGGTGTGAAAGTCTGAAGAATCCAGCTTTTTATCTTCAAATGTTTTAGCTTGCAAAATGTTATACTTGCCTCCATATGCTGAAAATTTGAGACTTACCTTTTAATTCCTTACCAATCCTGTTCTAAAACTAACTGCACATATCTTGATTGTTTTCAGGAGCTAGTATCAATAGCAATATGAGGCAATATGTAGGTTAAGGGTTCAACATGGCTATTTTTTTAAAAATAAAATCTCTCACCTCAGAGGTTAGGTGTCTGGCTTAAATGCATGTCAAATGAACATTCAGATAAAGAATAATGTGGTGATCAACACATTGTATTGGAATTTGGGAGCTGGAAGTTTAATTCCCAGGCAGTCATGTCTCTCTGTGTGGCTGACATCAGAAATTTATTAGGAAACCAGCTAGAAATATTTTACTCTTTGTGTAAAACAGGCTCAGTAATGCATTCTTTTCTTTACACAGTTTAGACTGGAGATTCTTTAGACCAGATGGACTCTCAAAGGGTATGTTTCCACTGAGTGTAATCTAGCCAGCTTTGTTAAATAGCAATAAAAATAGTGTCAGGTGTTTCAGTAAATGGGACCCAGCTTGCCCTGGACCCTTGTGTGGCTAGGTTATGCTGATGTACGTTCTATATGTTCACCTCCATAATTACTGCAGTTAGCTAGATTAAAGAGTAGATCTGCTTTTCCCTTTCAAAAATTTTGTTTTATTTTGATCAGCTTTTGTTTTACTCCTTTACTAAATTCTGCAGTCAACCTTTAGATTTTCATCTGATTTATTCTCCTGTAGAAGCAAGCTTTTTCCATCCTCTATCTTCCCTTGGCCCTCCCTGCCCCATAATACACAGATTCTTCCTTTACCCACGGAAGACCAGAAGGCATGCCTCTGTGGCTGCTTTGCTCAACAAAGCTGTTTTGCTGGGGAATACTAGTTGACAGTTGCCCCAGAATTCCCAAGAAGTATGATTTCCTTGGTGCTTGAAGAAAAGCAAGAAATAAACATAATTAAAGCTTGAGTCAATACAGATTTGCACAGGTTTCCCTAGGGCTGGATAGTGGTAATACATAGCCCAGACCCTAAATGTAGTTACCCTCATTCTCGTCCTGAACCACCTCTAACAGAGAGCCCATTTCCTGCATGAATTACCCACTTCTGAAATTACGTTCTCCTCTATGACAATTGGGCGATAGGTGTTCAAAAGCCAAGTAGTGCACTGAATATAAAACTTAGTTGATTGAATAGATTTCTATACTATGGAAGGGCATATTCTGCAGTTTGAGATTGTTGAGTTTTCCTCTTCAAGAAGGATTTAGACTCCTGTTACATAAGTGACATGGAGTAACACCTCTACCCCAAAGCTATAATATTTTGAAAACACAATTATTTTTCTGGAAGCTAACAGGTAAATTTGTTCATCAGATTTTGAGTTAAAATTTGGTGCCTCTAAGAAACGTAGCAACCCATAGAAGCAGAGGAATGCAGAAGGGACGAGAGAAAGGGAAAAACTTAAATGAAGGGAAAGAAGAGGGAAGTTGGGACATGCGAAGCAGCTATTAACCCAGTTTAACAGGGCTGTGTATTTTGCTGTTATGCACTATTCCAGGAAGCATGCTATAATGGTAAATCTGTCCTTAAATTATTTAGCATGTACAGTAGCTTCTTCATAACTTGAAGTTTTTAGACATGTCGTGGAGCAAATGAGAATGGACACAGAGCTGCTGTGTAATATAATGATACTGATATGTAATGATTTTTAGGAAAACCCAGTAGCTTTTGTTTAGTTTACATTATGGTGCTCACCGCAGTGGATCCCATAGGAAATGAAGAAAAGGAGGTGACAGAGCCAGTGCATGCTTGGGTGTATCCCTAGTATCCATGCTGCACACTCACGAGGGACCAATGTCATGGCTGTGAGACAAGACCCCAGCATTCACCATGGCATACACCTCTGATACAGTTCAGACTCAACTGGAATGACTAACACTTTCTGTTCACAGGTTGCCTAGAACTGCATGTAGTGAGCATATTCCAAACCTTTTGAGTAATTCTGGTTAGTATTTCACAGAATCACAGAATCATTGAGGTTGGAAAGGATCTCTAGAGGTCATCTATTCCACTGCCCCTGCTTAAAGCAGGGTCAACTAGAGCAGGTTGCTTAGGACCTTATCCGGTTGGGTTTTGAAAATCTCTGAGGATGGAGACTCCACAACCTTTCTGGGCAAACAATTCCAGTGTTCAACCAACCTCACAGTAAAAAAAAAATTTTTCTGATGTTTAAATGGAATTTCCTGTGTTTCAATATGTGTCCATTGCCTCTTGTCCTTTCACTGGGCACCACTAAGAATACTCTTGCTCAGTGTTCTTTACTTCTCCCTCCGTCCTCCATCAAGAATTTATAGATAATGATAAAATCTCCCCTAAGCCTTCTTTCCTGCAGGCTAAACACTCCCAGCTCTCTCAGTCTGTCCTCATGTGATAGATGTCAATCCCCCAGTCATCTTTGTGGCTCTTCACCAAACTCACTCCAATATGTCCATGCCTCTCTTACTGGGGAATCCACAACTGGACATAGCATTCCAGATGTGTCTCACCACCTCTCATGACCTGCTGGTAATACACTTCATAATGCAGCCCAGGTGGCTGTTGGCCTTCTTTACTGTGAGGATGCATTGCTGGCTCATGTTTAATTTCATGTCCACCAGGACACCCAGGTCCTCTTCTGCAAACCTGCTTTCAAGCCTGTCAGTCCCCAGCATGTACTCATGCAGGGGCCATTCCTTGCAAGTACAAGACTTTGCATTTCCCTTTGTTGAACTTCATAAGACTCCTGTAGGCCCATTTCTCAAGCCTTTTGTGGTCCCTGCGGGTGGTGGCACAACCATCTGGTGTATTAACTACTCCTCTCAGTTTTGCATCACCTGAAAAATTGCTGAGTATGCACTCTGTCCCATCACCAGCTCATTAATGGTGATGTTAAGCAGTATTGGCCCCACTATCAACCCTTGGGGTACTCCAGTAGTGACTGACCTCCAGCGGGACTTTGTGTTGCTGATCATAACCTTTTGAGACTGGCAGTTCAGCCAGTTTTCAGTCTACCTCATTGTCTGTTTGTCTAGTCCAGCCCCTCTATTCAAAGCAGGGTAAACTAGACAAATTGCCAAGGGTGGAGACTCCACAGCCTCACCAAGCAAACAATTCCAGCGTTTGTCCACCTTCACAGTGGATTTTTTTTCCTTATGTTTAAATGGGATTTCCCATGTTTCAATTTGTGTCCACTGCCTCTTGTCCTGGCACTGGACAATATTGAGAAGTCTCTTGCTCTGTCTTACTTACTTCCCCCGTCAGGTACTTATACACATTGATAAGAACCCCCCTGAGCAAGGCTAAAAAACCTCAGTTCTCTCAGCCTCTTCTCATATGACAGATGCTCCAATCCCTAATCATCTTAGTGGCTTCTCAGGCACTTTGTATGGTAAAATTGTAAACAGAGGGAGAAAATTATGTGGTAGAGTAGCAGTTACCTTTCACTCTTTATTGTCAATATTTGCATCTTTTCTGATTAACGTTACTGTATTCTGTGGCTCTGAAGAAGAGACACTTGTCAAAGAAGTAGGGGTTGTCATCATCTTTTGTCTATGCTAAATAAATTACTTACAGTATTCTTGTAAGTGGTTACAAGTTTATTATTCTTTGGGCACTAAGTACCATTTAAATTGGCTCCTGTTTACATCAGTGCCAGTGGTTTGGACAATAATATAATTGAGAGGTCGTGTTCACAGTGAGGATATTTGCTCTAAAATTAATAATATTAACCTTGTGACTAAGTAAAAATCATGTTTCTAAAGATTTGGACAGGTGGTCCTAGACTCTAGACAAACTATGGAGCTACTTCTTCCTTCATCGAAAAAGTGACTATGTAATCTATCTACAGCAAAACAATATACTTTCCATTTCTCTTCTTGATAACAATCTTTGTTATGTGGTTTTGTTAGCACCACATTAATTGTACCAAAAATCGTAGTTTTCAGGAATATTATTGAGTCTCTCTGTAGTAAAATTCATTAGTTTGTCCTTATTGAATGAGGGACACTAATATAAAATAGCATTATTAGGAAGCAGTTTCAATACCTCACCTTGAGGGTTTTCAACTGTTCTTGCATTTTTTACACTCTTCACTGATTTTTTTTTTAAAAAGAAGCGAGGAGTGGAATTGCTTCACTGGTACAAATGTGGAGACCAACAGATGCAATGAAGAAATTTATACAATAGATGTAAAATATATTGGATAAAAGTGTAAATTGGCAGTCTGTGTTTGAAGGTATCTCTTTTTGATGTATTTTGTAACAATGGTTTCCTCTCATGATTTTGGTAAGTTGCTGCTTAGTGGAAGACATAGCCCCGAAATACATATTTTAGTTCCTGACTGATGGAGGGTTATGATGGCACCAGTGTTTCTGACAAGTTTAAAAGACACAAGGATAAAACACTAGAATGCATTCCAGATTTCTCAGCAGGAAAATGTAAATCTCCTTAATTTTATTCCTACTGAGCTGTGGCAACTAAGGTCTTGTATTTAAGTATGAATTATTAAATAGACAGCATGATGATGATAGGAGCAGGCTATGTGTTATATGTATCAACAAGTTCTCATAAGCCAAATACCTTGTCAAAAATTCATATTCCCATCTATACATTTGTGATAAAGGGAAATAATTTTAAGAGTATTATGCCTTTTATTCTTAAAAGCCTACCAAGGATATTAGATTAGGGAATGGAGTGAGATTTACCATGTAAATTGACAGGTGAAACCTTCTAGCTTTAAGCCGCTAGAACCTAAACTTATCACAGTGCTGAAGAAAATAGTCACATCTAAAAAAACTCAGCAAAGTGTATACAGGATGTAGTAATGTAGAAAGGTCAGATATTGTATGATAACTTTAGCATAGTTTATCATTTACTTTAGAAAAACATTGTGGAAGTGTATTTAACGGGCAGCTCGGTTCATTACCAATTGTGAAAAATTTTGAAAGTGAAAAGGTTTTAGGTTTGTTTTGGTTTTTTTTTTTTAAATGTGTTGATACAATAAAAAAAGGCAGCTGGCAACCTGTTGATAATATAAAAAAAAAAAGGCAGCTGGCAACCTCAAGCTGAGGCATTACATCTGAGATAAACCTCTTCTCTTAGAATCTCTTAGTGTTTGACAGCGACTATAGGATTTGGAACTCTTGCAATACAGATTAGAAATAGCAGTGAGGTATGAAACAATAGTGAAGAATGATGCATGCTCTCTGCTGATTTTATACACCTTTGTAAAATATAAGGAGGTGACTTACATATATATGTACACTGCTGCATGGACTTACATACTAAGCTTGATGCAAGTGAATAGTCACCCAGTTTAATGAGCGGGACTCTAGACTTGCATGGACTATTGGCACGCATAGTGAAGCATGAATGGTAGTGTTTATAGAATCAGGGTCTAAATATGAAATATAAACATAGTTCACTTGCCATTTAAGTATAGATACCCCTGCAGGAGAATGTAGTGAATTTAGCAAGAATGTGATTCTTGCTGAATGATGGCTTTTTGAAGAGGAAATAAAGATCTGTTTTTCTAAATATAAAGCATGAATCTTAATAGAATGATCCAATCTGAGTATTTGTCAGACCTTTTCAGTAAGTGCCATTAGATATTTAAGGACCAAAACAGACATTATTTTGTTTTATTCAAACAACTGCATCTCTAGAAGGGCTTTGCCTGCACTAGCGTGCTTAAGAACTGATTTCTTAGACTCAAAAGCATGTAATCTCCTGAAGTATTACCTACATTTCTTCCCATCGTTTTCTTCCTACAGAATTTTCTAGCAAAGTAGTTCATGATCCTGTCTAGTTGATGAGATTGGACAAGTTAGTAATGTGAGAATGAACTTCTGCAGACAGTACAGCTTTTTAAAAGCAGGATTGTGTATATTCTTTGTATTCTGGGAAGGACTCAGCCGTGCTCTGTCCAGAGCCTAAAAAGAGAGTCGAAACTGCCATAGCCTACTCAGCTAAAAGCCACGTGATCTCATTAGCACGGTGCTGAACCCAGACTTCCAAGCATTACAAAAAGGAAGCTCAAGATGCAGGGATGGTAAACATAGTCTCACAGCTTTTGGTTGATTTTGTGCTCAATCTGATTAAATGCACATTCAACCCAGAATATGCTGTTTACATGTAGGCAGAGTCTGAAGGCCATGATTTTGTAATTGCAAAAAAAATTCAAACATTTCTTTGCATACTTGAGAATTGTTTTAGACATCTTTTCTTTAGAAAACTCAGTGATGATAATGTCAGACATAGACACCACTTATGCAAACTTTTCTGCTTTACTGCAGTCATGGGACTAAAGTTGGGAAACCAGCACTGTCAACTTCCTAAGCTAATGTGACTGCAGAACTGGCACATGATGCCAAGTTATGGGCTGAGGAGTGATTGCTCACTTGAGAATAGCTTCTGGCTAGAATCCTGAGCTTGTCTCTCCCTAAAACTGAAGAATCAATTAAAAGTATCAGTTTTGCTTAATCTTTTTCCATTAGTATATTGGATAAAAATTATTAATATTTCAAGATAATGCTTTCAGTAAAATGTTATTTGGAGTGACTCTCATTTGTTAATGTGAACTGTAACAAACGTCCCAAATACGTAAAGGACTTCTATTTTTGCTTGTTCTTAGGGAAAGGTGGAGATAATGTATTTTATCTCAGTAGGCTAAATTCAGCTGTGACTATGGTCATATGATTGATGGACTGGATCACGTGGAACACGTTGCTGCACAGAGTTTGACTCTATATATATGCTAAATTGCTGTCAAAAAGGATCATAGGAGGATGGATGTGAAGCTAAGGTTGGAGTATCTTGGCCTGCCCGCTATTTTCTCTTAATTTATCCAGAAAAAACATTCTCTCTTTATTTTACAAGTTAAAAATGAAATTCACAAGTATCTATATTAGGTTTCCTCCAATGAAGCCTACTGTTTTAATTGGCAGACAAAGTGACGGTTCCCATGAATGAGAGTCTTCCCATGCAGTTCAAATGAAATAGAGTCCATCCAACGTTGTGTTGTTAAGTTAAAGGTTTTATTCTTGAGAGAGCTGGAAACAGAACTCCTGTTGAAAATTGATTGAAGTATGGTAGTTAACTCCCTAAGACACTGTGAATGTCATTAATTTGTCTTGTAAAAGATGAGGCAATGCGGTTGCTACTTCTCTATTTCCTTTCAAGCCTCTTTGTTTGCTGGTTCTGCCATCATAACAGGCATGAGTAGATTTCTTGAGGATTGCTTTTGCTGAGCTTATTGGAGTTTTAAATTTGTTTTGACTTAAGATCTAGTAGCAAGTCTTGTTTTTAATTTGCAGTGCAAGTTGATTGCATAATTATGAAGCTGTTTGACATGTGTGATACAATTTGATTTGCATTCCTGCCAGTTTTTGACTGTAAGAAACAAAATCTGTTAGTAACAATTTTAGCAGGAGTCATTGGAGGGTTCTTACAGTTTACTTTCCATTTCCCAGAGATTGAAAGATGACACTCTTATAAAACTATTTGAACACTTCACATTATTGTTCAGCTGAACTCTCTATGTTGATGTTAAGTGGCTTTGATATTTTCAGGGAAAAAAGAGTGAAAAAAAATATATAATATATTTATATTATACATATATAAAACGCAGTATAGAATGGAAGAAGCAATATAATGCTGACAGAAACAAGGATTTAAAAAAAAAAAAGTAATTGAATTATACAAAATAGCCATTAGGATGTCTTGTGGAAAAGCATAGACTTCATTGAGACCCGACTAGAAACTTGAAACCTGTGATTATACTGGTATAGAGGTACTTTTCCCCTGGAAGGATACATGCATAGAGTTGGCAAAGTGTTTGCCCCATGACCAACAGATCCTGGAAATCTATGAAGGAGACATAGTCTTGCCCATGCAGACAACAGCTATATTCAGGCTGGCCTGTGCATGTTACACCACTGGAGTTTCTCTGATAATGTGGCTCTGATTGTCACTGATTGATTTATTTTTTTCCATTGTGCAGTAGCAGGGAGACTTGAAATAGCATTAATTCCCAAGTAGATTTTCTCTGGAAAAACCACAGAATAAGCAGGTGATACTATTGTAGAGAGCAGAGTAAAAGGAATAATCAGATAGCAATACAGGTAAAGTAGTTAAGAAGTATTAGAGATTATACAATAATAGAAATGGCAACACAGGTGTGATTTCCATGAGTTCAGAGGAAGTCTAACAAACTATGCAGTGGAAGTGAAGTAACTGGCCAGAGACCAAAAAAGTAATTCTGAAGATGCAAGATCTTTGTGGTGCGTGGAGAGCAGCTGATTTAGAGCCAAGGTGGGTTGTTTCAAATTATGCATCTTCTTTAAGCTGTTACCAAAATGTGTAACCGTTCCTTGCTCTATGTACTTATACAGAATTGCTATAAATTTACATAAAACATAGGACTGTAAAAGACTACTTTGGTCATTCTCTGTGGTTCCCCACAATTGCAGGCAACTGTGAAATAATGCCTACTCCATTTCAGCCTACAGAACATACCATGAACCACAATGTTGTTTTCAATACCGTATAAAAAACTAAAGACAATATAGTACAGGAGACCAAAGTTCATGGAAACTACAGTGTGCCATAAGACAAAACCAGGAGAGGTTGAGGATACCACCAGTATTTTAGTTGCCTACAGATCCTAACTCCACCGCAGATCATTGTTTTGAAACCAAACACACAGGCAAATGGAGGCACAGAAGCCTCTGGATTGCACGTCTTGTATACTTCCTGCTGTTGCATCACTCCCTGTGAGCAATCTCTGATGCTTCAAAGGCAAACCCCTTTTCACCATGTCACCAAAAATCAACTGCGTATGAAGAAAAGAAAAAAAACTGTTGTGGCACAATGCAAGGCTCTATACCATAATGAAGAATTTTTGCCTTTGAAGCCAAAATAATGTCAATTAGGTCATTCTCACATGAGGAACCAGCTTGGCTACATGGCAGCTTATACTGTACCTTTACTGTGCTTAAAAAACCAAAACAAAACAGAAAGCAACAGCTGATCACAGTTCGCACAGTTGGACACTAGAGTAACTGAATAGAGAATTTGGTCACTAATATTTTGGAAGTTTGTCCCACTTTCTCTGGGAAGTTTCTGGAGATGTTTGTGTCTGATGTGTACAATCATGCTTATTAAAACTATTCTTCAAAAGAAAAATACAAAACAGTGACAAAATAATCAAGGCAACACAAGGAAAAGACTTTTTAAAAATATGTCCATCATGCTAAATTCTTAAATCTACAATCTACAGCTGCTTTCAGCTGAATAGTTTGAATTCTGCTGCGATAGATTGGTATTTTTAAATTTGCAATAGCCCTGAAGACTGTAACCACAGTTCTTAAATCTGTTATTTACAGGGAGGTATGTCAAGCTGGTCACAAGATCTTCCCTCAGTGTGTTTAATGGTCAGCTAATAATATGTTCAAAACCAGGTATTTTTTCACTTCAACCTCTGCGTACAAGTGGCTAAAGTTAAATTGTCTCCTTCATGCTAGTGACAATTTCTAGTCAATTTTATTTCACAGTTGTGGTTTTGTTGTTTTTTTTTTTCCTTGCAGTGGCAATCTCCCTCTCCCATTGCTATGGCCTTGTTCTTTACTTGTTTTCTGTGTTTCTCTAGCTGGGAAGAGACTGTGTGTGCTATGGCTGATCAGCATTTTAGTGTGCCAAGGAAATGTTTAACAGTACAGATCTGCTCATCTTTCCCTTGGTAGAGTCACTAATTTGAATCCCTCTCCTTTACTAGCAGCCAATTATTATAAAACCTGTAGGAACTTACTTTACAATTTCTCTTACTTTTTAAAATTTGCTTGAAATTAGTTCAACAAAGTTGGGACACGTTGTGACACAATTTTACCTTACTCTTGAAATGTATCTTGAATGCATTTGTCTTGTTTACTTATTTGTCAATGACATAATAATACAGATGTTAGCATTTTGCAACCTGCTTTGCTACTTTACACTATAAAAGAAGAGTAAGCATAAGGAAAGAAATGTTATAGGTATCCCAGAAGTGCTATTATGTGCTAATATACAGCATCTCATATAGAGCTCAGTAGGAATGAAGAAAAGCCCTCACTGTAGAAATGCAAAACCTCATTGCTGATCATTTTCGCGAATAAGAGATGGGATAAGAATAGCCTAATTCCTATCGTTTCCTATCAGATCAAAGTGAGTCTTCATACTGAGCATGGTAATATTGTTTATACGATAAACAATGTTACCACTCTTTGCCTAAAAAGCAAAGAAATATGATGCATGATCCCAGGATAATGGCAAAGACAGTGATAATGACAGTAAGTGTTAAGTTTACTTGCTGCTAGTAAATTATTCATATATATGGGAAAGTACACAAGATGCAGCAAGGAAAATTCCAACTGGACCTAAGGAAAAAAATCCACAATGAGGACTGCCAAGGGTTGCGACAGGTTGCCCAGAGAGGCTGTAGAATTGCCATCGTTGGATATATTCAAACTTTATTTGGATAAAGCCCTGAGCAATCTGATTTAACTTTAACGTTAGACCTGCTTTGAGCAGGGGCATTGGACCAGATGGTGTCCAAAGGTCCCTCCAACCCAATTAGTGTATGGTTCTATTCCGGATACTGTTCTAGTGGATAGGGAATTTAACACTGGAAATAAAAGATCCAAAAGTGGTTATATTTGGTCTGTTTTTCATACCTGAATAAATATGCAGTAATTTCAGGTAAGTTGCCAGCAGTTTGAGGGAGGTGATCTTCCTCACTAGTCAGCACTGATGAGGTGACATCTGGAGTGCTGTGTCCAGTTCTGGGCTTCTCAGTACAAGAAAGATATGAAGCGAGTCCAGCACAGGGCCACAAAGATGATTAAGGGACTGGAGCATCGTTCATATGAGGAGAGGCTGAGAGTGCGGGGACTGCTCAGCTGGGAGACAAGAAGGCTCGAGGGGATCTTGCCAGCATGTATAAATACTGGATGGGAGTGAATGAAGATGAGGAAGTCAAACTGTTCTCAGTAGCGCACACTGACAGGACAAGAGGTAATGGGCACAAATTGAAAGACATGAAACCCCATCTAATCACCAGAAAACATTTTTTTACTATGAGGGTGGTCAAAACTGGAACAGAGTGCCCAGAGAGGTGGTGCAGTCCCCATCTGTGGAGATACTCAAAACCCAACTGGACACTGTCATGGATAACCTGCTCTAGCTGGCCCTGCTTGAGCAGAGGGGTTGGACTAGATCATCTCAGGAGGTCTCTTCCAGCCTAAGCAATTCTGTGAAGTTTTCAAGATTTTAAAAGCCATAAAATGGCATTTCCATCAGATGTCTAGAGACTCAGTATTCAGTGAAGGTGAATGCTGTGGCTTCCCTCTAAATATCATTCAGATTGTTCCACAATGTCTATTAAGAAAAGTAGGGATTTTTTTTCATTTTTTTCCCAGTCCAGATGTGTCCCGGTAATTCTTCCATCTACAAAATACAAGTAACTCTTAGGATAACTGGAGGGTAATTGGAGACTTGCCTAGAAACAGACTCCAGTGTAGCTCTATAGGGATATAAGGTTGTACTCATGTGGATCTACTTGCAGAATTAGAATTATTCACTCATTTCAAATGTTACTGAGAACTTGGCTGTATTGACCAATATTTATTTTCTCTCTGGAATTTACTTGAGAACTGACATCAAACACTGGTATTTTTAAAAAATGTTGGAGCTGCATTAATGAGTAAAATTAATGAAATGCGTGGAGTTCACAAGTTCTTATGTGTCCTGGCTGTTCCTTTAAAAAGATACATTTTATTCGTATTAAATGTAAAGAATTACTCTGTTTCACATTAGGATGATCCAGTAGTTCTTCAGGGATTTCAACAAACTGCTCCTCTGCTTTGATAATGCTTAAAAAGCAGTCTTTATTTTCTGTGTATTAAATGAGCTCATATATGTAAAAAAGGACTTAGTTTTAAAAAGATGTAAGTACTGTGTTAGAGGATACTCTGAGAACTGCTGAGTACAAGTCATTCGATAGGAGAGTCAGAAGTTTAAGAAACATGGCAAAATGAGAGCAGCTGTATTTTCATCACTGAGTTGAGGGCTATAATCACCCTCTCTGTAATACCACGTTTGCTGTCACTAATTCATGATATATATTTACTCTGACTAGCTCAGTTTATTCTGTTAATTCTGTTTCTCTCACAATATGAAAATGACCGCCTTGTTTGATTCAAACACTATTCCTCTGTTACCTTTTAACTGCTATAGAAAATCAAAATGCTCACATCACTTATATGGCCCTATATTTTTAAATAAACCTGTTGTATGCAATGCTAGGGGTTAACTACCTTTGAAATTATAATTAATTCATAAGCATTTATTAACATAATTTGCTTCCTCATGATATAAAGTAGGAGTAAGTATTTAAGGATCTTTGTTATACTACTGTCCTCTGATAATGAAAGGAGAGCTGCTTCTGCGCTGCTTCTCATTTGTTCCTTATGTTGTGGTCTTGAAAGGTGCTGAATGCCTCAACTTTCATCGTGTTCAGTGAGAGTTAAGGGCACTCAGCATCTCATAAAGACAGCTTGGTTCCAGCAGGACCCAGCTCCTACATTGTGGAGAGATGAGGCGAGAATTTGTCATGTACGCTGTCACTTACCCGGCGTGGGGCTGGTAGTTCTTAACAGAGGGACTTCAGTATGGCTTGTGGGAATCTACACCCGTTGCGCATGTTTGCAAGTATCACTACTGCTATGCAATTATTACTGTATGGGGCTACGCAGTATAATAAATGATGTAACTATCACTACTGCTATGCAATTATAATTGGGGCTACGCAGTATAATAAATGATGTAACTGTTTTTAATGTGCTTGAATAGAACGTTGTGTATCCATTATTGTGTAAACTTGAGCCTAGCTGATAAATTTGTTTAGAAAATGTTTTGGGGTTTGGTTTTTTTTTCCCCCAATAGGGACACTTGATAAACTATGCTTTGAAATCTCGCTTAGAATCCAGTTTATTTTTAAAACAAATCTTACCAGACGCAGTCATTTTGAAACAGCCAGGAGAGCATCAGCAGTTGCTTGTTTTAAATACATGTATGTAAGTTTAATACCGCTGTATCATGCTTAGTCTACATTCAAGCAGGGCCACTCTCACGCTCATTCTGAAAAACATCGACTTCTGCTAAACTGACAGAATGTGACTATCTCACGGGACTATTTTAATTAGTATATATAGTCTATGTTGTCTACTTTCTCTGTTAGAGTTTAGTGTTCTCTAACCTTTGACTCGGCAGTTTGTGCTTTGTGGTATAATAATGCAAACAACGGTTAACAACAGAAGGCCAAAACCATCAAAACACAACTTTTTGTTAAACTATACCACATGCTGCTTCGAAAGATTTTTAGCTTTATAAACTTTTGTTCATGTTGTGGAGAAATAACCTCATACAAGATGAACACTTCGTCAGGAAAAATTATGTGCATTCTGTTGAATTACGAATTCATATGAATTCTATGTCAGGTTTATCATGCATTCACCACTGCACTGTAACTTTAATTGTAATAGTTTTTAATGCACCTGAGTCAGCCTGGCCATTGAATTGATGTAAATGGAGATCTACTGGAGGGGAAATATTCTGGAAGTAGGAATGGATGGCAGAAGCAGGCCTCAGTTATTAAAGCCTCCTGCTGTTGCAGCACATACCCAAAGGGAGACTGCACTGGAGGCCCAATGCAAAATGAGAATTTATTTCAAATGCAGAATGGAAAAGCAAAGACCTAGCGCAGTCACGGGTAATGTGCAGCTAATATAGGAAATGCCTCCTTATATTTTTGTTATTATTGTTAAAAGGAGTATAGAAGAAACTTTCTAGAAATAGCGCAATTGAAAACTACCATTAAGAGAGCTTTAGTTTTATGGATCCTTTCCTGGTAATACGGCGCATTTCTGTGAATAGGGGAGCAATAAGCAGCTGCGCTGAACCACGGAGACAGCCTTCACTCGTGCTTAATGGCTCTCCAGCTAGTTGGTCCCGGTTAGAGGGAAGCACATGTATAACATGTGTAACTGTTTACAGGATTTGGGCCTAACTTAGTCCAGCGGTTTAGTATTTCCTCTTGAGGGATGGAAAAATGGGGTTCAGCTTCACCCTTCCATGTGCAGAAGCTGAAGTTATTTTTAAGAAACG
>NW_008795129.1:7841206-7904885 GCF_000699145.1 Aptenodytes forsteri
GCGGGGGCAGGGGCAGGGTCGCTGCCTCGGCGCTCGGCTGCCGAGCGCCGGGCACGCAGCTGCTGTTATGTAAATAATAACCCGGGTGGCCTTGCCAAGTTTATGGCGACACTTGTCCTCCGGGGCACAGTCACCGGTGTTGTGCTGCCAGGCTTACACACCTTTCTCTTTCCACGTGTGTTACAGGTAGGAAAATGACTCGCCTGGCACAGGAGCAGGCGTTACGAGCCATGTCTCTGTGAGACCTCCAGAATTAAGAGCAAATGCCTGGAGAAGTCCAGTTGCGCAGAGCAGCGCCGCAGCTCTTGTGAACCGCGGGCATCGACGCCTCTCAGACTTGCTCCTCTGGCCCGAGCTCTCTGCCAGCGTTTCCTACCCCACGAATGGCTACTCAGAGGAAGCACTTGGTGAAAGATTTCAATCCTCATATCACCTGCTATATCTGTAAAGGCTATCTCATCAAGCCAACTACAGTAACTGAGTGCCTCCATACCTGTAAGTAGTGCTTTGCAAAATATCCCTCCTTCATAAGTGATAACTTCCTTGAAGTGCAACGTGTTTAATATGATCTGTGTGCCGGTTTTTGTTTATTTCTGAAGTGTTGCATGAAATGCTGTGCAGTTTCTGGTGGGGTTTCCTAGACACCGGTCTGCCATTTGGGCCATCTTGAGGGCATGTCGACTCTGCTTAACACCTTGCAGAGTAAAGATATCCCTTTTCTTTCCCCCAAGCTAGTGGTGGTTGTGCTGGCTCTAGCACCAAACATTTATCGCTGTTGCCTGGCTGATCTAAAGTAAGATGATTAGGTTGGGTGTGGTATTTTGATAATACAACTATGCTTTTGAAACTTAAGCAAGTGTGTCTGTTGGCAGTGTGCATGATGGATACACCAGTTTGGTCAATACTGGCTCACATCTCTCTGTAATGTGTTCCATGGCACAATGCAAAGAAACACTTGAAAGTTGGCAAAATATTTATTTAGGGAGTAGATCTCTTTGAATGAAACTCACTCGGGAAAAATTATTCAGGTTGTCTTACGCTCCTAATACTTCTAAAACATTGGTGTATATGAATTATATTAAACATATGAATGGTCCTATCAAACTCAGTTGTCTTCCACAAGCTAAATTACTTACACACTTGATTTTTTTACATTTATTCCTGAATAGAAGATAGTTTGCGTGGACCTTCTTGAGAATTTGGCATCTTTCCAAATAAAATTTGAATTCTTCTAAAAGAGAGTAAGGGGAACTATATGTTTTTTGGTAGATTTCCCATTTTTAAACCTTTAATAAATATCAGTTAAAAGCCTTGTCTTAGCATTTCCTGTCACTTCTGTGCGGTGGTGTTCTTGCAGTTGTTATTGTCTTCACTGTTAATTTTTACCTTATGGTGTTACGTCCCTAGAATATCAAGCACATAGAGAATTAAAACATCTCATTCCCATATGTTGTTCATAGTACAAAGATAATATTGTTTACCATTATAATAATATTATTTTTAGTTTAGTTTTTGAGAAAAAATAATGTCGAATGAAAACCCACTCCATGTGGATACCAGTCTCTTGATTTAGGTGTAACACATCCCTCTTTTAAGCCTGTGGGGAACAACATGGGGAGCTGGTGTGTTTTTACAGAAGAGCAGTGATGACCAAGGGAGTCACAGCCCCCTTATATTAGACTTTTTCCAAGTCTAATATCAGCTAAGGATTATAATGTGTTTTGTGGTATTATTCTTCTGTTTTGGGTTACTTGGTAAAGGAATTTAAGTTCAGGAGGAGAGAAGTTAAGCCAAGTGTCCTTATAAGAACTTGAAATAAAATGGGAGGGAGAGAGGTATATTAGCTATTATTAAATTATCCTTCCCTTTAAAGAAAATGGAAAAGTTCCAACATTAGTTAATTTTTTTATGGTTAAAGATTAATGAACAGTAGTAACTTTTAAAAGGTTGGGGTGAGGGGGAAAAAAAGTTGCATCAGAAATCAGCTCAGACTTAGAAGAAAAAATTGGTTTTATTATGGTATCTTTCTGTTTAGATAATTTATTTGTTTATTTACTTTCGCTCCCATTACAAAACAATGATGGCAGAAGGAGCATTTCTTTCTCAGCAGCACCTGTTTCTTTTGTTCACTTGTAGATTGTGAGCTCTTCACTGACACAGCTCTGTTACTGCCTAGTCCCCAGATGAGCGCACGTGAATTTTACTGAGCTTCCACATAGTTGCACAGGTCTCCTCACAGAAAAGCTGCCACGTGTTTGGGTCATTAAGTAGAACTGCAGGAAAGAAGGTGGTGTTTCTTTAAAGCAAAGTTTAGTTGCCAAAATATGAAGCTTACAGTGATGGAAAGGAAAACAAAAAACTTCAAGTGGTGATATGGAAGCCTTATGTCTGTAGAGGAAAAGGTGATCTGTATGTGGCAGAATTCAGGAAGGTACTCTGATAAATTATTTTACGCTTTGGCTTTTCGAAAATATTTAAATTTTTTTTTTTTTTTTAAGTACAGGTATGGTTCTTCAGTCATATCCAAATAGTTACTGCAAACTACAACAATTTTAACTGTCCTTTGGTATTTGTTTTGTACTACTAATTGCCGTAATTCAAAAGTGTTGCACAAATCATCAAAATCTGCAGATATTAACGGTTTAAGAAGCAGCATAAATTCATTAGATACTGGGAATACAGTGTATTGCTCCGGACAAGATGAAAAGCGTGCATTGACACAGATGTTCTCCAGTGATCATAGAGGAACTAACGTGATCAATAATAACTAAATCATTAGTGGTTAATTCACATCATCTGTGTTTGCTGAAAAATGTTAAGTAGCAAAGTTCTGCTCTGAGAAATGTGTGCCTTTTTAATAAGATGTGTTTCTGGTGGGGTTTTGGAAATGTTGGACAGACAACTCCATCATTTACTGAGAAGAGTAAGTGCAACTTGGGCATCAGCAGTACAAACTTTCCTATCTCTGTTGGGAAGGAAATGCTTATATTACTGCAAAATAATTATTCTGCAAATTCAGTACTTCATTTCTTTTTTGCTACTTGCAACAGAATGGTTTTGTCTTATGGACTGAGACCTTTCTTTCTAGTCTGTTACACAGTTGTCAAGGATGTTTAAGAACTACCAGTTGAGGCAGGCTAGATGTGAGATAAAGGGTATGTCCCATTATCTGTCTCCTGAGTCCCTCCGTTGTTTAGTACAGTGTGCGCTTACAAAACTTGGAAAATAAACTTTCCTCAGGAACATTCTTTAGTGTCCTAAAAATATCAGACTGTTTACACAATCCTAGAAATGTTGGTTGGAAGGGACATCTGCAGGTTGTCTAGGCCAACTTCATGCATGAGGCAGGTTAGTTGCCAACACTATACCAGGTCAAGCCATGGCTCTGTAAAGCTGAGCTGTGAATTTCCAGCCTCTCTCAATAACCATTTCCAGTGCTATGCTATTTACCTAGTGAAGACATTTCTCTGAATGTCCTACCAAACAACAACTTGTGACCATTGCTCCTTGTGGTACTATTTGCCACTACCAAGAAGAGCTGGGCTCCGTCACTCCTGTAACTGCTGTTCAAATCGTATAGGCTGTTCTTAGATCACCTGTTAGCCTCAACCATAATTCGCTTTTCGTAAATCGATATTGCCTATTCCTGATTACGTTTTTGTCCCTCACGTAGTTGGAAATTGATTCCAAGGGACACGGCGTGATCTGCCATCTTTCCAGGGAGCTAGGGGAAACTGTTTAGCTACAGTTACCTGGGTCATCCTTCTTAAAGGTGGGCGTAACACACTACCTTTTTCCAGTCATCAGGCACCTCCCATAATCACCATGATCATGGTGATAAGCTTTCAGCTTAGTGAATCCTACCTGGCCTATAGATTTGAATACATCCAGCTTTTCTCAGTAGGCCCTAACCTGCTGCTCCCTGGCTGCTGGTCATCCCTCTCCTTCCCAAATCATGCTGGTATGCATGGAGATCTGGGATCAGGCTCTGCCTGTGAAGACCAAGGCAAAAAAGATATTGAGGACTTCAAACCTTTCTATATAATCTATTCCTAAGTTGTTTCCCTCATTCATTAACAGACCCGCGTTTTGTCTGAACTTCCTTCAGCTACTAGCCTACTTGGACAATCTCCTTATATCCCTCATCAGTTTTAGCTACAGCTGGGCTTTGGCCTTCCTAATTTTGTCCCTACGTGCCAGAGCAATGATTTTATTTTTTTGTTTCCCATCCTTGTTACCACGTCTAATATGCTCCGTTTTTGCATATTAGTTAGGAAGCTTGTGCACCAAGCAGTTGTTCTGACAAAATTCCCTGTACAATGGGCTGGTTAGCTTTTGAGGTCTAAATAAATTTTCTTAAAAAAAAAACAAAAAACAAAAAAAAAACCCAGCCAGCTCTCCTAAGTACCTTTCTTTCCTTGGCAAATCTGACTAGCAGTTGGTTAAACAAGCTGAAGTCCCATCTCCTGAAGTTCAGAATCCTAACTCTGCTGTTTAACTTTGTATCCTTCCTCGAGATCCTGAACTCAGTCATCCTGTGGTCACTGCAAGGTAAGCTGCCATCTGCGGCTGTATTCATCACCAGTTTTTCCCTGTTTATGCACAGGAGATCAAGTGGTGCATTACTCCTAGTTGGTCTCTCTAGTATTTGCCTTAAGAAATTGTCAACCAATGCAGTCTAGGAACTTTCAGAGATGTCCTTCCATGCAGGAAAATGGCCAGAGATGTAATTTTCAATATCAAACCAATAATCTTGCAACCAGAGTGTTTTTCAGATTTTGCTAAAAACTTATGCTCTCACCAGGAGATCCCAAAAGAACTTTACTGCAGCAAAATTTCCCACCCTCAGACAAGCGAGCTGAGCTGCTTTCATACTCCTCCTCCTGCAGAAGCTTCAGTCAATGGCATGTAGCAGGTCTTAAAGGTTAGCAGATCTGTCTTATTTTGAAATAGAAGATTTCAACCCAAAAAGTCTTTCTTGATCACCACATACTGAAATTATCTCTCCCTTTTAACAGAAGGGAATCCAGTCTGTCTGTGTCTGGTAATTGTAATTAACAGTGGAGTAGTCTCACATGTATAGTTTCTGAGAAGGGTGGTTAAGTACATTAAAGTTTTCTGTCCTGTTTTTATGCAGACACTTTCCCTAAAAGTAAGTGCTTTTAAAGCAGGTTTAAGGTAGCTAATTAAATACTTCATTAAACACACCAAATGACTTGTTACATCTCTGTGCCATCACTGAGATGGGTTTGATGTTCCACGAGCTGTGCGTATCCTGTGCCCCTCCTTTGCTCACTGGATCAAAGAGTGATTAACTTTGAGAAAGGAGATCCATGGAAGAATTCAAAGGATGAGTTCTGACAAAGAATTTGTCCCACAATTAACTAATTAAACTTTCTCTTGTAGAATATTTTGTTTGAAAAATGCAATATGAAGTTTTATTTAGGCATCTTGTTAATCAGCATTTAAAAAAATAACCTACAAAGAGTCTTCTCATTGAACAGTATGTGTGCAGATACGCATAAGATATGTACTTTTTTTGTTTGCATAAGATGACATACAGCACAGTCCTGACAATTGTATCTGTATTTTTCTGCTGCTTACAAAGATCTGAAAGAATGTGTGAACCAGATATCTCTGTATTGGAAAACGTAGCATTGTGTAGTATGTTATGGTTGCCAGCCAATTAGCATATGTCACACAAGTACTTTTATCAGCTGTAGTAAATCATCTTATGTGAGTTTAACTTTTATTGTGGCTCATATGAAGTGTCATAGTACAACCATGAAATTCAGGTCCTCATTTCACTGGCATGTGTAGCGCATACCTCAAAATTCTGCAGACTGTGTACATTTTGGTTAAGCTGTTTTCTTTAGCCAGTTTGCTGCCACACCGTGACCTACAGTAAAGCAAGTGAAACCATGTCATTTTGTTAACCTGTACTGGCAGCATTAAAAGTTTTTGGTTTTGTTTTGGGTTTGGGTTTTTTTTCCTCTAAGGTGATGAATTAAATATAACCGTAATTTAATTGTGGTTAAAGATTCCCTTTTTCCCTACCCTTTTCACCCAATACTTAGACTTCATCCCATTCTCTGAAACGTCAAAGTGATAGGCTTTGAAAAATGTTCAGTGTTTTATGTTGAGAATAACAGAGGATGATTATACCTATCATACCTGAAAATACTGGTTGATGATCCTACTCCTACTAGAAGTATCACGTCAGTTCATTGAGTGCTAGAATTTATGTGTATTTTTTACATTGCCATCAGTAAATCACATTTAGTTTTGACAGGCAAATCCTCATAGCACCATAGCTTTACATGAGAAAAAGCAGAAGTTGTTTTAGATTACTGCAGTATTGATTTACAATTTCAGGGTTTTTTTCATGGTATAAGATGACCTCGTGATTTGAGCTGGCTGCACAAAGACTTGATCCAGATCTGTATGTTTGTTGGGGTAGGGAATACATCCATATAGGACTGGCTTAAGATTCTTGGTTCAAAACATTATGATGTTTTGTCTGTATATAGTCTACTCAAAGACCTCTCTTACACTGGAGATTAAGCTCTTCGTTAATCATTAGTCCCTTTCTTGGACCATGCATGGTTTCCAAGGGTGCCATCTTCTCTCAAAAAAAGGTATAAAGAGAGCACATAAATATATTCAGACTGAGGAATTCAGTTCCTTTCCATAGATTGGTTTATATTATAAATATTTCTTCAAGTTACATTATTGTGGACTTTAGCAGGCTTTATGTTTAGCAGTTTTTAGTATTTGGAGGTTTTAGGGAGTCAATTGATCTGACTGTGTCTTGGTTATCTATCAAGCGGCGTAGAGTCCTTCTGAACAGTAATAATTTCAAATTTCTTCTAGGTGTAAATGAAAGCCATAGCTCAGGTAGGTCCTATTTGTCTTTAGTTTGGAAAACAAACAAAAAGGCTAGCAAAGCCAAGTTTAAAATATCTTTACAAGACAAATCAATGAGTCCTTTTCAAAGCAGTCAGATCAGTGTCATCTCATCACAGACTTCAAGAACTCTGATGTGAAGGGAGCAAAGATCCCAAGAGCAAGTGAGGGGAATTAAATACTCTTCACAGAATTTCAGACATAGCTTTCTTAAAACACAGGGAAATGCTTTCTGAAGGAAGCTTGTACTAATTGCTTACAGAAAAAAAGAAACCACTCTGGTATTGATGTGAAGCCACTGGTGACCCTTTTGAAGAGTTTGGTGCTATTCATCTTGGAGTCTCCATTGCTAAAAATTTCCCAAATAAGAGAAGGTTAGGGGTTAGGCTTATCAGTTCCAAAATTAATATTGACCAATACCAATTACATTTATACCATTTTTTCCAATTTTTTATTCTTTATCAATCATTTAAAATTGGTGTCAGGTTACGAAGACTGACTCCATAGAGATGCTGCTGTTTCTACCAGACAGGAGGCTTACAAAAAAAAAAATTAAAGACCGACCCCTTCCTTTATTATAGGAGTTAGCAGAAGAGGAACTCCATCTCACTTGCAGTTCTCCATTGAAAAAGAGTTATCCCTAAGCTGCGTTTCTGTGAAGTCAAGTCAGAAAAGGTCTAAAGTAAACCAAACCCATATGTTACTTACCTCAGCGACTTTCAGCTGAATTTCCATATGGCCATTATTCACAACTGTGTTAGACTTCACAATTTCATGATCATACTGGCTTCTCAGCCTTTTTTTCCCCACACTCTTTAAATTGAGGTTCTCCAACTAATGGAATTTCTGAGGTAGCAGATGATTAACCTTGCAGTTCTCGTCAGTATTGTCATCACCCGCCACTAATCTGTACGCTGTCTCCTGACAGAAGTAGTGTATCATCTCCACCTTCAGCACAATACAGATACCAGGATTATGAGATATCAGGTGCTGCAGTTGACAAGCTCAATTGACAGTAGCATATTTCACAGATTCCTTGAGAAGCTTGTGCAGAATATGGTTATTTTCATTCTCACTGAAGTCATTCAAGAAGTGCTTATTCTAGGACTCGTTTCAGACTTTTTCCATATCTGACATCTGATTTAATAGGTTAATCCTACTTAGTCCTTTGGTTTACTTCACGCAGACCTAGTATCTCTACATTTAATTGCTTTTATGCTCTCTACTCCAGTAATACAGAAGAATCATGCCCCAAAAATGTCCTGGGGCTTTTGGTTTGGTTTTTTTTTTTGATAAATAGGAAGAAGACATTTCCTCCATTAATGAATGGGGAAGATACGATTTTCAATGTTAACCACTTCCATTCATGGTAATATTTCCTTTTCTAGATTATCTTCTTTCTCAAAATCTCTGGGTTGCTTAAATAAATAAATTTAAATGCAGTTTAGCCACTATGTCTGCATACAGTCTTCTGTTTGAAATATTTTTAATTTTTTACAGTGATTACAATACGTATTACTATCAATTAAAGAGCTTTATCCATCATGCTTTTGTGCCACATTGTCTTCTCTTGATTTTCCTGTCATGTGTTTAGAGTAGGACCTTGTTGTGGTTTAACTTCAGTCAGCAACTGAGTACCACACAGCCGCTCACAGTCCTCCCCCCCACCCCACCCCCGGTGGGATGCGGGAGAGAATCAGAAGGGTAAAAGTGAGAAAACTCGTGGGTTGAGATAAAGACAGTTTAATAGGTAAAGCAAAAGCTGCGCACATATAAGCAAAGCAAAACAAGGAATGCATTCACTCCTTCCCATCAGCAGGCAGGTGTTCAGCCATCTCCAGGAAAGCAGGGCTCCATCACCCGTAACGGTTACTTGGGAAGACAAACACCATCGCTCCGAACGTCCCCTCCTTCCTTCTTCTTCCCCCAGCTTTATATACTGAGCATGACGTCATATGGTGTGGGATATCTCTTTGGCCAGTTGGGGTCAGCTGTCCCGGCTGTGCCCCCTCCCAACTTCTTGTGCACCTCCATCCTTCTCAGTCGGTAGAGCATGGGAAGCTGAAAAGTCCTTGACCAGCGTAAGCACTACTTAGCAACAACTAAAGCATTGGTGTGTTATCAACATTGTTCTCATCCTAAATCCAAAACGCGGCACTGTACCAGCTACTAGGAAGGAAATTAACTCTATCCCTGCCAAAACCAGGACAGACCTTTTTATGATTGGCTCATTTTTCACTTCTTAAGAAGAGCAAGATAAATGAATGACACGATACCAGGATGGCCTATTTCAGAAAGAAAAGCTCACTTCATCCTAGCTTTCTCATGAACACTGTATCAGAATTTCATATTAATTAGTGTTATTGGCTGTTGGTTTTTTTTCTATTCAAATGACATGGCATGCTCGTGATTTAGCTGGAGCCATTTTTTTGACAATCTTCAGGACTACTGGTAGTATCAAAAAAGTAAAGGTACAGTAATTAGAGTTTGAAGATAAGCAAGAACATTTTTTGAGACTATTACGTTATGTTGTTTGGCCAGCTAATGAAATTCTGTCTGTGCACTCGAATGGTGTTGGTGGCTGCTTGCAAGTAATTCAGGTCTGGACACCCGTAGGGTTTCTATTTGTTCCTCAGTACGTGTTTTTACAGAGTATTATGTGTTATGGCAATGCCTGTTCAAAAAGCATAACTTTGGGAAAGTGATGCTGCTGCTTCATCTGTGACTCTGAGACCCACTTGTGACACGTCCTGACCTCAGGGGACCAAGCATGCACCCTGTTATCTAGCTACAGCTGAGAGGGCTTTTTGTTTATTACGTGTTACTATACAACACCCCTTCCTCTCCAGGGCTGTGTGCCTGAAATGAGGGTACACTCTGTTGCCTTTGAAGGTGCTGGAAGTTGTGCTTAGAATCAGGATATTTGTTTAAAGGGAGCACTGCAGAGCAGATGCATGACACCTTTTGGTGAGCAATGTCATGTTCTTATCTATTTACTCTAAAATCTTACAAAACTTAAACCATTTTAAGGTGAACTGCAAAAAAATTAATAATTGTGATATCTAAAGCAAACAACACAGTTAAAAATGTCTATAATAGATGTAGGTGAAGAAATGAAAAAAATCCCACATCTATTTAATCTTGGTATAGCTAGTTGAAATCAGAAAGCTCTAACCCTTATCCAGCTAGTGCATTAATTTAAGAAAAGAGAACGGTGATTGATATTCTTGGAGGGGTGATTTTTGTATATATTTTACTGTCTGTGCCTCTTCCCTATTATATCATTGTGTGTATGTGGCTGGGTTTTGGTTAGTGGCGGAACTGAACTATGCCTTCAGTTGCTCCCTGTGCTGCTTTGTATTTCAGGTGGGTGACAAAGGAAAGACAGTTCAGATA
Source organism: Aptenodytes forsteri (assembly GCF_000699145.1). Lineage (NCBI taxonomy): Eukaryota > Metazoa > Chordata > Aves > Sphenisciformes > Spheniscidae > Aptenodytes > Aptenodytes forsteri. The sequence continues at coordinate 7,851,509 of NW_008795129.1, forward strand.
GTTACGGGAGCTGGGATGGCTGAGGAGCTACCGATCAGCTGAAGAATTCTACCTTGTGATGTTTGCCCCTGGGTTGAACGTGTGCTGATGCTACATCTTAAGAAAAACTTTGAGCTGAGAATCTTCCTATCTTTTCAATTGCAAGGATATCTTCTGTTATTTTCAGTTCTAGAGGAGATTCTCAGTCATATTAATGAGGAGAGATTATAGAAATCTTAACTACATACATTTTAAAAGCTGTTTGGACTTGTGCTTTAATTTAAGCGTGTTCTTAAATGCACTGTTGGACTGGCACGAGGGCTTCTATGTGGGTGATTAAATTCTTTGTATTCTGTAAGTGTAGTAGCAAAATGTTTAGTTTTAGGAGTATTAGTTAGAAAAAGTATATAGAAAAGTGAAGAAATGTTGTAGGTACAGAACGTCACATTTGCTGCTTTGTACTGCTGCTTACCCTGTGGAAGTGTTGGGGAACGCGTGTGCAAAAATCAATTAAGTCTAGTAATTTAACAAATTATAAAAGATCTGTGATACAAGAAGAGTTCTGTGATCACAGGTTCTTGCATCTGTATGCCAGCGCTAAATACCTCACAACCTGAGGTTAAGAAAAAATTAACTCGTATCCTGAGGGCTGAACGGTGCTCTCATAGCATCGGCGTTCTCGGCTTTTTGGAGTCCCTGTGTGCAGAGGACAGCACTGCGCCCCACTTCCTGGGCTTGTTTGGCAGGACTCGTGGGCTTCCTGAGCTCGTTTTACCAGATCGTCGGAAATCTGCCCTGCATCCAGCACTGCTAGAGCCATTTAGCTTGGGGAGAGCGCCAAGAGCCAGCCAGAGAGCTATGAACTCTGTCCGTCAGACTTAAAGGGGAAAGTTCATTGTAATTTCAACCAAAGCTATGAAGTTAATGTCTTTACATTAGTGTTTTAAAGCAGTTGGAAAAAACACCTGCACAGAGGCTTAATGTGTGTGCGTTATCAGCGTCAGCTGATTTGTAGTAACTCTTCTGGCATACTAAGGCAAAGATAAATGCAGGCTTCGCTTATTAGGTGACATTTGTTAAAGGAATTTCAAGATTCCTTAACGATTGTCATACAGTTAGGATTTACCAGCTTGTTTTAGAGGTACTCTTAGTTCTTTAGATAATTGATGAAAGAAATCACAGTGTTTCAGCAAGAAGCATATTGCAATTGCAGCAGTCCATTTATTTTTTCAGTCCATTTACTGATGAATTTGCAGTTCTCATTTCAGCTTAGGTGAAGTAATAATAAGCAGAGGATAGAGTTTATCTCCATCCAGAATGTTGTAACGCAATAATAATAGCAGGCATATTTGTTGTCATCAGCTTGGCTTCCATTTTCTTATTAATGGCAGTAAAATCTACAGTCTGCAATTAATCATTTGGAAGCAACAGTAGTGTAGCACCTTGTTTAGTTTAATTTCAGTTTATTGGATTTTAAATTCACATTGTTGTTGTTTTGGGTTTGTTTATACTTGCCATGGTCATGATCCTGATTTTTCATTGTAAGATTCGAGTATTAAATGTTTACTGTAAGTTCTGTCATTGCTTTTGAAGGCGCTGTGTGAAAAGGGAAACATAGCCACTTTGAACCTGTGTACAATTTCTGTGAACTTTTGTCTTACAAGAAGTATTTACAACAGTATTTTCAGTTGCCAGCAACACTGTCGGAAAGAAAATAACATGCATAAGTCATTTTCAAATCATCTGAAGCGATGATTGGCTCTGCTGGGCTAGAGCTCCCCAGCATGCACTTTCTCAGAACCTGTTCTTTACATGTGCTACGTGGTATGGGTTTTGCATTTTATGATGCTGGGAGAATTATATGTAGCAAAAATACTGCATACGTTAGAGCAGCACTTGTCTAACCTGTTCTGCTGAACTCGGTGCTGCTGAACTCAGTGTCTTGGCAGAGCAGAACTAGCTATGGCTTTGAGGAGCAAGAAGTGGATAAGGTACTTTGTAATTATTTGCTTAAAATAATACTCTTTTATCTTTGATGCATGAAGTAGTTAGCTGGTATCATTAGGTCATGTTCAAGCAATATATCTAGATCTTAATCTAAGGCTTTTTTAATCTCTTTTTTTTTTTTTTTGTCCCTCAGTTTGTAAGACTTGTATTGTTCAACACTTTGAAGACAGCAATGACTGTCCCAGGTGTGGCAACCAAGTGCATGAGACCAATCCACTAGAAATGTTAAGGTAAGATGATATTGCACAATGTTTGCTGAAATGGCACAACAAAAAATAAAGTCTTAATATATTTATCCTGAAAAGGAATTAAATTTTCTACTTATTTGTAAAATACATATGTCAACTGTTCTTGGATAGATTCTGTCAGTTTTTCATCTCCCAATAAATTGATTTTTTTCAGATATAATAAAAGGAGGAAAGATAAGGGAAAGACACAGAAAGGCTGGGTATATTGTACAAATTAAAATAAATATTTTAATAACTCTATTAAACAAATAAATGCAGCAGATACCTTTTATTCTTTACATGAAATTAAAGTCTAGAGTTTCTTTTTTCAAACAATTTAGGGCATTCCAAACTGCATGCAACTTTTTTTCTTCTTACAGCAAGGTAGAAAATGAATCATGCAAATAACTGAATGTTTTTCAGGACGTAGATTTACCAATCTGAATTGAAATCTGCTGTCAGATTAATGAAAAGACACTCATGAAAGAAAGTTTTGACACCGAGAGTGCCCTTTCTTGAGAGTTTGCATTTTTTATATCACAATAACACATCGTTGTTTAAACAATTATTTTTCTTGAAATTCTGGATTCTCTTTTTAGTGATGTTATGTTGAAACAAAGGTGATAGCCATCCTACAAGTATAGTACAGAGAAATCAAGAAATGTCATCATAAGTGGAAGAACTTCATGTTTTCCTAAAATGATGAAGCCACTCCTTGCCCTCACTCCCAACACTCCCTCCACCCCCCTGCCCCCAATATTATTAGTCTGTAATACTGTTGTGAACTTAGGAAGAAATATTCTTACATCAATGTTAAAATAAATAATTACATCTGGAATTTACTAGGGTTGTTATTATTTCCTCATGTCATTGCGTTTGCTACAATTTGTTGTATTTTGCTTTGATTTTTGACCGATATGTGTGTGCAGAGCAATTCCCAGGCTTCAGTTGTATACCAAGAGGATAGGAGGGAGAGATTAAGTTCAGCAACTCTGGTGTTATTAACTCAAAGGGTGTTATTAGCTTAAGTCTTTATCATCTGAATGTTTTTTGGAAGGGTAGGGCTAAAAGGGTTTATGTAGATGTTTAAGTATTTTTCTCATCTCCTGTCAGTGTCTGAGGCGCTGTGTCAGCCTTAACGGAAGATGCTATACAGAGTGCATAAGGCTACTAATAAGCTGAAAACAAAAGCATTTTAGAAATGTTTCTTTTATTCTGACAGGACCATTTCATAGGAGCTGAAAAATGCATTTTCTGAAACATCTAGTAGATGTTTAGTAAAATAATAATATGCTTTAAGCAGGAAATGATAGAAGGGTGAGAAAAGTTGAGACCACAAGCCAGAAATGTGGGAAGAGCTATTTTCTTTGCGATTATTTCCTGAAACTCCTTTTAGAGTCTTTGCGTTTATTTGCCAACAAACTGCATATAGCTAGTAGTTTGCTGGTTGTATTTCATGAAACAGTTTTAAACATTTGCTAAACTAATAATCAGAAGAGCACATGAGCAGTGTAATGGAATTATCTTTTTTGGATGTTGCTTGCATAACTTAATACGTCTTGTACTCTGACTGTAGAGACCAGCCCAATCACTGCTCAAGAATGCAGTCATTTTCTGAGATACTCTAGATAGATAATATCTTTAACTGAGATCTTTGAGATAAACTTTATAAACTACTTTATAAACTCAATTCTGAATAACTTCATAACCATGTGAGTTTTTTAGATGTATCTTTTAGTTGGCAGCACTTAGGGTCTGTTGAAACTATAAGCCTAAGTCTGAAATTCAAAACTGAGCTCTAAAATGAAACTCTAGGAAGAGCGTTAAATTCTAGAATTCCCTTTCCTGATTTAGCAGAATTCTGCATCATCAGTGTTCAAATTCTGCGTTGGTTATGCCATGAAGGCAGGCTTCTTTTTTTCTTGGTAGCATGCACCTCAAATACTGTGCTCAGTTTTGGGCCCCTCACTCCAAGAAGGACGTCAAGGTGTTAGAGTGTGTGCAGAGAAGGGCAACGAGGCTGGCGAGGGATCTGGAGAACAAGTCTTATGAGGAGCGGCTGAGGGAACTGGGGTTGTTTAGCCTGGAGAAGAGGAGGCTCAGGGGAGACCTCATCGCTCTCTACAACTACCTGAAAGGAGGTTGTAGCGAGGTGGGTGTCGGTCTCTTCTCCCAAGTAACAAGCGATAGGACGAGAGGAAACGGCCTCAGGTTGCGCCAGGGGAGGTTTAGATTGGACGTGAGGAAAAATGTCTTTACTGAAAGAGTGGTGAAACATTGGAAGAGGCTGCCCAGGGAAGTGGTTGAGTCCCCATCCCTGGAGGTATTTAAAAGACGTGTAGATGAGGCGCTTAGGGACATGGTTTAGTGGGCATGGTGGTGTTGGGTTGATGGTTGGACTCGATGATCTTAGAGGTCTTTTCCAACCTTAATGATTCTATGATTCTATGATGCAAGTTTTCCTGAGTGATAGTCTTCATTTGCTTCACTTCAGATAATTAGGAATTATCAGAGAGTAGCTTTGATCTTGTAAGTCATTCAATATCATAGAAGAGGTGAAAAAAGAAACTATACGAAGCTGACATAAATGCTTGGTTCTTCTTCCTATACATTCTGGTTTGGAGGTTGGAAGATATGGGGGTGGAAAGAGGTGTGTCTAAAATATTAATGTTCTAGTTTCAGCGTTAACAGGAAGTATCATATTAAATGACTGAGACCAACTTTGGTGTTACGTCAAGTAGTTTCATTTTGGAATGGGTTTGATGCGAGTCACAGAAATAAAAATCTTTGTTAGAGTGCTCATAGGCATGGATAATAGGAACACTGTAAGATGAATCTGAAATTGAGAATCTTTTTATAATTTCCTATTTTTTCCCTATAGTTTAAGTTTAGTTTCCCTGTACTTAAAGATCAGAAAAGTGTTATTTTTTCTGCATTTTTAAAGTATTGATTAGTATTTATGCTTCATAAGGACAAAATAGCTCTTTTTGTTTAGTTTTTGAAAGAAAATAAAGTCATTGACTGGAGTATGAAGCCAGTTCTTGCTGCTAGCATCGTAAGTTGGCCAAGTATACTGGTTTTCTTGCTATGTTAGCATTACCAGTGACTTTTGTTTTGGGCTATTGAAGATGAATTAGGAAGTGCTAAGTGGGAATTTTCAAGAATAAATGTAGAAAAAACAGCATGTATTATACCATCCTGAGAAATGGTTAATGGGATTTTGAATTAAGGTAGCGATGTTCTCTTTTGAAGTCCTTATTTCTTTTCTCTTAATGAGTAAGTTATGAAGATTGGAGCTTTCTTACAATGTGAAATGGAATCCATTTCCAAGACAGGTTCCCAAGTTCCCAGTGCTCTGCTGTGGGAACTTCATAGAAAGCAGTACCATCTAGTTGCATTAGATATTGAGAGGAGAGGCTAGAAGAGAGAACTTACCATTTGGAAAGGTAGACCTATATTGTCATCTGTCAGAAGTTAAGAGCTCAGACATCCCATGATTTTGGTTTCCTTCTTATCTGTGAGAAAGTATTCTCTATGCTGCTTTGTTTTAGGGGAGGTCTGTTTCACTTGCTGAAGATTTTTTTTTTTTTTTTGGTCCTTATAAGAAGAAGCAATTAAAAAATGGATCATGGCTGTAGTTTAAACATGAATATTCTTATGGTATGACTGTCTCCATGAACTGACGGATAACACAGGGAACTAGTCTCAGAAGAAGATGATTGGGTAATAGGTCTAATTGTAAACTTTCAATTACAAATACAAATTCTGTAAAGAGGAGAACCTGGAATGCTTATATATTTATTATGAGAAGATAATTGTTATTTATTAAAATGGCTTTTAGGTATTCCTCAACAATAAAATCATTCAGTCTTCTTCCTACTTTGCTGCTGCTAGTGAACAAAAGAGAGAGAACAGTCGTATGTTTTATAACAGGCCTACAGTGTATTATTAATAACATGGAAACATACATGTATGTATATATGCAAATATATATGTATATCTAGAGAGATATATCATTATTGAGATGAAAAAATAAGGCAATTAAAAATATACTAAAGGCAATTACTGTATTGTAGCTTCTTACTGAATCTCAAGGTACTTAATTTCTCTGGCTGTATTACTTAGTACTTTGTTTTGTCATGGGTTTTTGTTTAGGCTGTGGACAGTGGGAGTTACTGTTCGCAAGAGAAGATGCAGAGGGCAGAGGAGAGGAAGGAAAAGGAAACGGAATGAGAGACAGAAGAAACCGAAGGATAAGTGAGACAGGGAGAGGAGAACTAGAAACTAGAACTAGGAAGTGGATGATAAATTAAATGGCTAGGAGAGTAGGTAAAATTCAGAGAAAGGGGAAGAAAAATATTTTAGCTTCAGCAACAAAGGTAAATGCACTGTGTCCTCTGGAAGGGACTGTAATAGCTATTTCTGGCACTAATATCAGGATATCAGAGGACATGCCTGTGCTGCATAGTGTTGTCTGGTAGGCAAATTCATGGCAGATTGAAATAGTTTAAATGAATTACGTTGGGTACTGAGAACTGTCTAGCCAGAGCAGCATGGATACTCTGTGGCCTTCTTTGTCCTGCCAAGACTGGTTTGTCTGTGTTGTAATGAGTAGGGAATAGTCTGTTCAGTTTTTCATAACAGCCTTGTTACCAAAGCACTTGAACACTTAATATGACAATGGAGTTTATAATTTTCATGCTTTACTACTCACGACCTGGACCTTAAAATTGGATACTACTTTCCAGTTTGTTCCTTTTAGTAACACAATTGTTTGCATGTAACACAAATTAAAACAATGAAAATTTTAGAGTATAATGTTTTTTCTCTTTTGCTTCATTTTTGTCTTTATACATTAAAAAATACATTCCTTGGTTATTTCTAAAAGAAATCCATTCAAGAGGTGGTTGAGATAAGCTTTAATGCATGTTGTCTCTCAAGCTAAAAACAATTGGTTTTTGAAGGATGTATTATTTACCAGAAATATGCAATTCATTTTATTATTCAAAAGTGTTTGTTATTTAAAGGCTAAAAATATTTAAAATGCTAGTTTCTACATAATGTGAAATGTATTTTTTCCCTTTGAAAGGCTGGATAACACCTTAGAGGAAATTATATTTAAGCTGGTGCCTGGACTTCGAGAACGTAAGTTTCTCATTTGATTTTGGGTACCTGTTTGGGTTGATGGAGGGAGTATGGCTATTTCTAATGATATACCTGTAGTATTGATTTAAAAATTCACGTCACTGTTCTTTGATGTTAACTAGAGGAACTGCAGCGAGAGATCGAATTTTGGAAGAAAAACAAACCTCAAGAAAATGGACAAGGTGATGATTTTTTTCCTCTCTCATCTGTATGTTAAGTAACGTTGCTCATTAAGCCCTGTTTCTTCAAACAATTATGCATGCATATTGCTTTTGCTGAATTCAAAGATACTATAGAAACTCATAACAAATCTATGTAAATGTAATCTGGGAATTCATGTACTGCTGCTTATCTATTAACCAGTTGTTTTACAAACACTAGCTGTTTTACCATGATTTTTATTTGCATTTCCCGAAGCTCTCACTTTCAACACTCATGCGATTTTCTACTTGAATTCTTAATTTTCTTAATACAGCAAGATGCAGAACTACTTGAGTATTTTACAGATTATTTTCTGTTACTGAATTTGACCAGCTGTTAAGTAGGAGGTTGTCAAGAATTAGTTATGACAAGTAGTAAAACAGTTTTCCTCACCCGCTAAACAATTGTTTTATATAGATTCCAAAATGCTTTTTCTTTTTTTCTTTTTTTCTTTCTTTTTTTATTTTGTAGTTGACCCATGAACTTTGAGAGCTCAGGCTTGAGGTGCTAAGTGAGGACTACATCCAACTGGTTTTATGCCCCTTTGATTTGACATCAAGGTTTTGATACCATAGCCTATTTGATTTGGGCATTTTTAAGAATTTTTGGAAGGCTCTGCTAAGCTAAAGAAATAGCTATTTTTAGTAAAGGATCACTGTCAAGTAAATGTCTTGCAATACTCTTCTGCACTCAATTGTTTATAATATCTTCTTTTCAACTTCGTAACATTTCATTTTCTTTCTCACTAGTTTTGTTGATTTGCATTTGGCATCCATTTTAAGGGACAAGGTTCTTTTCTCTGTTATATAATTAAATGAAGAACTGCAGGACAGTTTAGATGAAATTATATTAGTTTACTACAACATACGGTGTAGTGTATACCTATTCAGTTTTAAGAGTACTTAGAAAAGATTTTTATGAAATACAGACATTTGTTGACTGTTTAGAAAACTATTTTCTGCTATATACATAGATAGAAAAAAAAACCATATAATTTGCAAATTTGTAGAATGTGACTTACTTCTAACCAATTTATTCTTCTGGTTCTTACCTTTGTCCCATAATTTAATGGTAAACCTAATGGACATCAGTTACTAAGTGTAATGAGTGATTGGATTGTTTTGTGAATCAGAGGAAGGCTCTAACTCTCAAAATATACTTTTAAGTAGCTACAGATGTATCCAGCTCTGTTAGTGACTGTGTCCTTGGGCTATGGAAATTTGACTCTACAAACCATTTGGAAGTCGTGATAACTCATTGAGACAAATTATGAGCATTTAAACTATTTTCTGCCATAAACAAGCATTTAGAGTCTTGCCTGAGAATAAATTATTCGGTGAGAATAATTTCAGTAAGAAGGGACTGTTTCAGCTGTCAAGACCATCCCCTGCAATCACATAGTCAGTCTGGTTTAAAAGAGTCCGTCAGTTATGTATTTACCACAGGTCACAACACAGTTCCCAGCCTTAGCATCCGAGATCTGTAAAAAAATCCCAAGACTTACAGTTTTCACATACCGGAAGAAGAAAAAACCCAAACAACAAGGCATATGTCAGGCATTGGTGGCCCCGCTAGGAGAGTGGTTACTAGAGAGAATTGATGGATGATGATAGGAAACATACTGTGGTACAGAGAAAAATACCTTTATTGGTCCTTTCCAGTCTGAATTGGAGAAGGAAGAGTGCAAACAGCTTTACATTGACTCGCTCTCTGGCGATCAGTTTTACGCTGAATATCTGAGAAAAGCACAGGGAGTAGACAATTTCCAAGGTTTGGAAGAAAGATGAGGAAAAAAATGAGGCACTAAATTATGCCTTACGGAAAGAGGAGTGGAAGTGGGGGAGTTGGTTTGTTTTTCCTGTCTTCTGTTCTTGGCTTGATGTTTTTGCCTTGGAGAATGCCGAGTCCATTTTGGTGCGATTAAAATTTCTTTTTTTTTCTTTTTTTCTTTTTTTTAAACTTGTATCATGTTGAACTTATCATGCCTCTAATGGACCATCACATTGATTTCTGGAGGCTGCCTGTACAAACATCATTAATTCTAATATCTACAAGGATTTTTTAGTAAATAGTCTGGTGCGATTTACACAGAGGAGCATTTGAGTTTCTATCAGAATATCTTGAAAGATGTGACATTTTTTGTGTGTGTGCTGTTTCTGGAATGATTTTATGATTGGAAAGTTGCTAATTTCCCTACTTCTGTAGTTGGTTTGCCTTTCAGGACTTTTCAAACTGCATAACTAAATCTTTCTCCAGTACTCAGCAGTGGTAACTGTTGAAAGTTGTGTATGTGTTTGCATTGCCGAAGAATCTGTGAATTATAGGCAGACTCCTCAGACAAATGCTTGGGGACAGGTAGACCGTACCTGCTTGATTAAGAGAGTTTGCTTCCTGGACTTTCACAAAAGAAAAAAAAAATCTGTAGTTTGATACTGTAAATTCTGTTCATATCAAGATGATAGGAACAGAACATATGTATGATGCACATTCAATTAAATGTGTCAATAGCTACTAGGGACTTGTGGACAAGTCTTTTGTAATTATAAAATACTTCAAAACAGCACAAAAGAAAAGTAATGAATGTAGCTTGAAGCTCATCTTGAATATGTAAACTAAATGAAGTGAACTAATTACTGTGTCTAGAAACTTAGGCATAGCTTGATATTTGTTAAAGTTTTCATTCTATCTTCTCATCTTAACTCTTCTAAATGATTTAAAGTTTGTGGTAAGTGTAGGAAAACAGCAGAATTTGATCTGAAAGTTTTTCAGGAAATGCAGAAGTAGCTTATTCAAGTCACTTGTGATAATGTTTTATTCCAACAGAGAGCAGCCTTTGTTTTAAATCAAAATAAATAAGTAACAGAAAAAAACAGATGTATATAATAGGGTTATTGTATACTGTGTTCCAAATCTGTAAAAATTACTCCATTTTATGGTTCATTGTATGGTTATTATTTACATACATTGGAGCCTTATCTAGATGTACTTGCTAGTCTTAGCATTTGAGTGTTCAACTATGCTAAACCTTTGAAAACTGTAGGAGATGGTACCTTTTCCAAAGAGTTAGATTTTTAAACCAGGAATCGATAGAACATGTAACAGCATCAGTGAAGAGAGGTAACATGATATATGTGATTATATAGGCTATATGTGCTCTGCCAAAAAATATGGGGACCATTCCTGTTTTCTTATATTTTTTTGGTTTTAAAGGGGAATAAGTAAGTATATGGCTATTTAGTTACAAAATCCTTCTGGAGTTTTTACAATGACGTTACTTAGACCAGGTCAAAAGTGGATGAAAGTTAAGTTTTACCTTGCCTTAGTTTACTTCATGATAACATTTCAGGAACTTGTCTCCACTGGGTTATTGCGGCAGACAGTTAATATGAATTGATTACCCATGTTATTTCGATATACAAGTGTTGGGATTAGTTATTCCACTGTTTATTTAAAAGCAATATTTTTTGGCAGTGAACTGCCACACCGTAGAGTAGGTTTATGTGGTTGAGTGATCTCGATGCATGCACAGTTGCAGTGTTTTAATCACTGGACACAAATGGAAGTCGACAGCCATAAGCATTAGTGGTCCATCTGCCTAATTATTTTCTGCCACATAGAAATCTGTTGTTTGCATATTACGTTAAAATTTCAATAGTAAAACTTTGTTTTCAGAGATCCGTAAACTGATCAATTTAAGAATGCACTGAATTAAAATTGTATAAAGTTAATTTGAAGAAAAAATATGCTCTTGAAAATGAAGTATTACTTTAAATATGTGTTTGTTGCTACTGTGACTTTTAATTATTTTACGCTTAAATAATATGATCTTCGCATTTTACAGATGAAAACCCAAAAGCTGATAAACCCAAAGTAGATGAGGAGTGTGATGAAAATGAAGAAGATAAAGACTATCACAGGAGTGACCCACAGATTGCTATTTGCCTCGACTGTTTACGCAACAATGGGCAGTCAGGAGATAATGTAGTCAAAGTGAGTAGTAAAGATAATCTGTGCTGTTGTTATTGTTGGCAGAATAGCATCTTACAGGAACCAAATCCTTTTATAACCATTAACAATAAACTGTAATGTGGTGACCTGTCTCCACTTCCATGCTTATTTAGTCCTTTTGTTTGAAACATTTCAATGCATCTTGGAATTTTGTAAAAAACAGAATTCCATACAGAAATCCATCTGTGACAGTGGATTTTTTTTTTTTTAAGTGGATTATAGTTTTGTAGTCTACAGCCTTGATGGTATATAACTGCATTACACAACCAATTACAGCATACCACAGAGGTACTTAAAAAGCTAGCTGTAGGTGAGCTGCCTCACACTTTCAGGATTGCTGTCTTACCATGCCAGCATGAAGCTGCTTTTCAGATGCATTGTGCACGGAATGACTGGGATCCAGATCTTCTGCGCTGTAAACCTGATTCTGACACTGGTGTGTCGCTTGTGGCCTTGGGCAGGTCACTTCCATCTGTAAAATGTGTAGGGTAATATGTGCTAACTGCTGTTTTAACAATTACGGATATTTGGGTTCTGTTCATGAAGGGAAGATTACCTAATGGTATCAAGGCTAGAAGAAAGTGTTTAGAAATGCTCTTAGATTTTAATAACGTTTTCTTAAATTACAAAGACAAGAATTAAAGAAATATTAAAAATTTGTCTAATAAAACTCTACTTATATTTTCTGTGTGCTATGTTACCTGTTTAATTTTGGAAGTTCTTACACAGTAAGAAAGTTTTGATTCAGCAAGAAAACATATGTATGTGTTATCACTGTCTGTTTGTGCTATATACAGTATGAAATCTGTATCTCCATCACCATGTAGGAGTCTCAGGTTTCCAGCTTTCCTGTTGAATCAAAACTATTAGGTTCTGGATCACAGAATCTGTGATAACAGATCACGTCTCAGGTTTGTAGCTTCCCTGTATTTTACCTAGATTATTTCAGGATGTTTTTACTTCCTTTTTCTCTCAAGGACTGAAGAAATTCTAAGAAATTTAACATCTGTTTGACCCCCGATGTTACTAACACAGACAGATAGATTATTTAAGTTCTTCTGGGGCTTTTGGTGTTTTTGGTGGGGTTTTTTTCTTTTTCTTTCCTCCCTTCTGTATCTTTTGGAAATTTCTTTAGAACCAGAGATGGGTTAAATGAACTTGTTTGTCATCTTGTAAATTTTGCAAAAAAAGTGAACAAGAATGAACCTATGGTGCCATTATGAATTATAAGAGAGTGCAGTAAAATTGGTTACTGGTTGAAAAAAAAAATCAGTTACAGCTGTTCTTGCACTAAAGTTTGCTTACATGCTCCAAAATCTCTAACATGGTTTTTCTGTTGTGTTGCTCTTGCTTTAGGGTTTAATGAAGAAATTTATCCGCTGTTCTACTCGAGTGACCGTGGGAACTATCAAAAAGTTTCTCAGCTTAAAATTAAAACTTCCAAGTTCTTATGAGGTACATTTGAAAGAGCGATGCTTGTATTTTTATTTCCCTGCAAAGTATTAGGGTTTTGTGAAATTTAATCATATTTGAACTTGAAGAATATTTTTTTAGCCCAATCACTAAGTACCGTTCAATATTCCAAGTGATATTTTCTGCCCTTAAATGAGAAGCGATCGTTTTATCACAGTGACTAAAGTTGCTAATCAAGGAACTCGTACGTTTCTAGTAACTTCAGTTTGTTGCTCCCCTGTGAAGGAACAGATACTTTAGGTTTTGATATTTTTATGTAAAAAGCAAATGCTTTCTCTTTCCATGTGGCTAATAAAAAAGTCACTTAATACAGTTTTGGGCTAGTAGCTACTGGGGAAAAGGAGAGATCAACTAGACATACACCAAATTACTCTGCAGTTTCATTTTCTTCATAATTACTGAAGAGTTTCTTACATCCAAAGAAGTGAGGAGCAATACCATTTGAATCTTTCAAAATGCAGATACTTTTTTTGCACCTTCTCGGGAATTAGGTGGAATTTGATGGAGAGAGGGTCTTTGCTCCATGAGTGATTTGATCTTGGCCAAGACTGTTCCCTGGGGGGACTTGCTAACATATAGAAGTTGTGATGCAGGGTGGAGTTGGGAAGTGTGAGACTCCTGCCTCTGCTTTCCCTCTTCCCAGGGATACAGGAATTTTGACCTCAGCACGACTATTTCTTCAGCCAGTTTTGTTACAGGAGTCAATGACCCCATGAACTGCAGGCTGCCTTTAGCGCAAATGGCAGCATCCCGGCTTTGGTCAGAGGTAGGGCTGAGTTAGGTTCGGTGCACAGGTTATTGCAGACCTATATGCAGGAGTTTGTCACAATATCATGACCTGCTGACCAGCCATTTTGATGTCATTTGGTTTTGTTAATTATGTTAATTTAATCTGTCTCTGGTACCTTAATGGCTTGTGTTACATAGTGTCTGCTTACTTCAAAATTTTGACATTTTTTTCCTCTAAAAAACAGAAAAGCATTATGGCTATAGTAATGAAAGAACTTTCAAACACTTTCAGTGGAGGGTAGAAGTTAGATGCTATAATACAGTTTAAACCAGTCGTTTTTCACAGTAAGATCCTAACTTTTTTATTTTGCTTTCAGTTAATGAAGAATCATGTTTGTATACTCAGAAGTGCATTTTCCTTGTAATTTATAGTTATTTTTAAAGTTTTTTTTTTCCAATTACTTTTATCATTACTTTTATCATTTATTTTTAAAAAATGAAAACTACAGTACTCCTGTTTTGTATCTTTGGGTTTGAAAGAGCGTTGACATAGAAAGAAGGCCTTCAAAATACAGCACAAGGCTTTCTCTCAGGCAGGTAGCATGTAGTATTGGTAAATACAGGGAGTTTTTGTCTACTAGTGATTTCCTACCAAGTTTAGTAGGCTTTCTTCTGTCCACACCTTAATTGAAAACACAAAAGTGAAAAAATAAACTGGAATTCTACCACTAAAAATAGCAGTATAGTTTATTGTCACTGTGTTGTATTTATCCAGGTTTGATATACATGTCTGATAGAATTATTGTATAATGATAGGAGTTGAGGGATTAACTCTGAGATTCACGTAAGAGTTCATTTAGACATCAAAATTTTGCATCCCTTTGTCTTACTGTTTGTTCTGTTGTATTTTAAGCTGGATGTACTATGCAATGGAGAAATCATGGGGAAGGATCATACTATGGAATTCATCTATATGACGAGATGGAGACTAAGAGGCGAAAACGTAAATGCTGTTACATTATTAATAAATGATGTTTTGGTATCTTTATTATAGAGAGTATACATGCTTTCACAGCTTGGTCCAAAATACGTTCTGTGACCCTTCAAAAAACCCTTATTTAAAAATGCATTTTGCATGTTTTCTGGATTTCTTATGTTAAACCCTATCAGTGAAACCCCGCAGCATGTATATTGTGCAGATTCTGAAACTTAAAAATAGCAGGTATACAAAGTTTACATGCAAGTTCTGCTCTGAGTTTTAAGTTGAGTATCTGAAAACCCAAGCACTTATTCTTTTTCTGCAGATTTGCTTTTAGTGACCTTTTGAGTTACAATAGTTGGGGAATCTGCATCCAGCAGCTCTTTATTAAGAGTCTGTTTTATTCAGTAGTAAACTGAAAGTGGCACTGAAAAATTATTGGAGAAATCTAATTGTTTTATTACTGCTTCTGTTAATACTACACCCATTTTTTTTTTAGATATGCTGTATAACACTAACATCCAGATAACACAGCTAAATGGATTTTCCTTGCCACATGTGTATATTTCAGAATTGCAATTTTTAACTTATTAAAAGACATTTCTTTCGGGTCCAATATTCAGTTTGATTTAGTAGCCCTTATATTGCCTTGTATATTTTATTTTTTTTGTTAAAAGTCATATTCCCATTTCTTCTCTTTCTTTTATACATTCGTTTGTGTGTGGCTGGGGGGTTTTTTTTTCTCTTTTTTTTTTTTTGTGACAAAAGAAGTTTGTTGTCTATCACTACCGGCGGAGGCTATATTGGAGTGCAGCTAAGGTTAAGCACTTAACATATGTTAATGTATTGGTCTAGAAAATTCCAAACTTTCTGTACTCTTCTTTTTTTTTTTTTTTCTTTTTAAGCTTCCTAGTACTCAGAATAAAAAGCACTGGGGCACAGACAGAGAAGACAGAGGATTAAGCACACTGAGAAGTTAACAATTCACAAGTTCCTTAAAATTTTAGCTTAATCTGAAGGGGGCAGGGGAGAGGATAGATTTTGATGGGAATTAGGGAAGTAAATGTATATAGGCAAGTATTCATTAAATTTGAAAGTAATATTGCACTGAAATTTGATGACTGCTGAAACCCCAATATTGCACCAATAAGAGAGCTCTAAGTAGTATTTCTTCCAATACTGCCTTGAAACCAGTGGATGTTTGTTTGGCTTGCCGTCTTACATTTTTGTTAGCATTGGCTGTACTATTAGGAAATGTTAAGGCAACAACTTTAGTGATAATGGAATTCTTTCATGACATTTAATTCTGCAGCCCCTGCCTACAAATGGACTTTTGGCAGTTGCATTGCTTTGGAAGCAACAGTAACTATCATCTTGACAAAAAGGACGTTATTTGTTCTGGTTAAAATTTTTCAAAAATCTCGGAACTATAGTTTTTAACATTAAGTGAATATAAGAGTTGACAACTCTTGATTAAATTTGTAAGTTGTGTTTACATACACATAGTATAGTCAGGTATGTGTTCATCTTTTCCTTTATGTAGTTTTAAATCACTTCCCTGAAGTCAGAGATGACAAACTAAAACCTGTAAAAATTACATTGTGCTGGTAATAAATCCAGTAACATCTAGGCTTTTATGATTTTGTTTTCCCTAACTGTGTTGGGTCTTGTTATAAAACAGAAGTTGCGATGGTAATTAATTAACAATCTTTTCTTTTGGATGAAGATCAAGTAAATCCATATCTCCGTCTTTGGTACTATTCACCATGAGCTTTTACTGGCACACCTGTGGACCTTACAAGAGGTAGAGTAGTAAAGGGAAAATATCCATTTGTTCATTAGAGAATTCTTTCCTGTTTTAAATAAGTAAATTAATTTTAAGCTTTACATTTGAAAATTTAAAAAAACATTAAATGGTAAATGTATATGTCCAGTTGTGGATGCCTCTTATCTGATCAGAAAATCATCTCCTTCGCAGTTTCGGTGTCAGAACTGCTCATCTTCGCAAGTCTGCACACAGGATGGCACTTTTTATCAGGTAAGAGGCACTCACGACTGTACATACTACAGTAATTAAGGTCCTGTCAGGACTTCAATTGTAATCCAGGTTGTGGAGTTTTTATAATTCCTCGCTACAAAGTGCTAAAACTCTATGAGCAAGACCTGAGCATTTTCGTTCATTCAGAGAAAGCTTTATTGAATGAATAAATAGAATCCATTCCAAAGTTTAGGCGTTTCTTTCCTTTTACATTAAGCCATTTATCTTTTTGTTAGATATCATTCCGTAGGCTGATACCTGCATCAGTCTGGAAGGATTATCCACCTCTTCCTATCTCATCCTTCTAACTAGTAGCATTGGGCAGTCACTGACAAGGGATCAAAACTGAAGAGGGTGAATCCAAAGAGACTACATTGGTTTCATCTCTTTATGGCAATTCATACGTTCATTTTAATGGAGTAAAGAAATGTTAGATTTTTCTACTACTGTATTCCTTTCACATCTTTTAAAATTAGAAATGGAATAATGCCTTATCTTTAGAACATAACAAACCAAAACCTGCAAACTGAAGTGGATTTCTAAATTTCATTGATCAAACTGGCTCATACCTATGTGAAACAATATTTCAGTTTCTTCATTGAAAATTTTGATTTGAACTAATTTCTAAAAGTTACTTTGGAAGCTTGAAATAATATTTTTGCTTGAGCAAAAAATTGAAGTTAATAATAGAGGGTCACGCCCCACTATGGATGGGAGTGACCTACTGCAGTCATGCCTACTTCAATAATTAGAATTGCTCTGGCGTAGTGCATTTTATTTATACAGTTGGTTTGTAATTTCGCTTGCAAAAAACCACTGAGCCTCGCTGGTTTACATGGCAATTTCAGTAAGGTGACCGCTCTGTCTCTGCCTGTGTACACTTCCAATTAGAGTTGAGTACTTCTAGAGAAGTATATAATAAATATAATCAAAGTAGAAAAACATGTGAAATAGCATTTAAATAATACGGTAGTCATATCCTGTGCAAAAAAAAATCGGAGACCAAGTAATTTATGATGCTACAAATATATGTTTGTTAATTGCACATGCAGACTACACGTGGTGCTCCCTGTCTTCTCTCCTAAATGGTCCTGCTACTGTTGAATACCTCTGGTTTTATGTTTTGATTCCTCTGCACTCCAGTTTGTAAATCCCCAGCAAGTATGATCACATTTAGTTGTGGTGATCGTTTCACTACCATGGCATGGAAAGTTTATTAACCTGTATAGGTCTCTGCAGTGATATCTTTCTTTTTTGGTCACTGAAGTTCATGTGTATTGCATTTGAAGGATGCAGTAAAATATTTCTGGTTTTAATGATAGCTTCTGTAATAATTCTTTATAATTCCAAATTTGCAATAAAAAAAGACTTAAATTAGTAATGTTGTTCTGCCCTGTGGCAGAGAGGTAATTAAGCGCATACAGTTGCTGAGACAATAAGATTTTCCTGGGGTTTGTGCTATAGAAAACGTCCAGTATCCTAATGAAGTTAAGAGGAAAACATCAGACTTAAATGAAATGCTGACAGACTGAAAAAATAAGACATTTAATAAAACAGAACTTCCAGCAATGAGTGCCCGGGGATTCCACGGCACTTTCTGGAACCCCACCCACTCTTGCCTCCCGTTCCACAACAGTTTTGTCCAATTCAGGGATCCGAGCAGTTGATTTGCCACTTTTTTCCAGTAAGAACTAAGAAAAACGTATCACTAGATCTGAAGTAGAGGAGTTTGGATTTGGGGGAGAAGTTAGCCCTCATCTCTCAGAAAATCAGCTGACAGCAATTTGACCTGATCTTTCTTCTTTTTCTTCTTTTTAATACCAGAGTAGCCTGGCTCCCATTAACTAGTGCTGACCACTAGTATAGCTATGGAACCTCTGTATATATAAAAATCAAACAAAGTACATCATCTATAAGTGGACTTTGTTTTAGAAAGTCTAAAATTTCAAGATTGCTTTTCCTCAAACACATCAACACAGAAATAAGAGGAGTTGTTTGACCACTTGTAGGATATATGTCGTAAAACATATAAATCATGAAATATATAAAAGCAGATACAGGAATTTTGTATTAATGACAAATAACTGCAACTAACTGACTTAGAGATTAAATATAGATTTGAAGTACAAGTATGGATTTAACTGTTGAAATGTATAGAATTATTTCATATAAATAAAACTGATTGCCATATACGGGTGTCTTAGGGATAAGCTCTGGCTATTCTTAAGGCAATCTTTAATTGCATTTTCTTTGTATTTTTTATGAATTATGTCTTCATGTTTTCTTGTCTGTTTTTGTTGTTGTTTTTCTCTTGCTTTTGTTTTTAGTCTTACCCTATGGTACTTCAGTATCGACCTAGAATTGACTTCGGTTAGACCAAAGGGCCAGATCCCACTGAGATGAATCCTGCACTATTTGTTTACCCATCGACAGATTGCACAATGAATGGATGTGCCTGGATTAGGGGGACACAACCAGATTTTCAGCATGCAAATAAGGACATTGTCATTCTTAAAATTGTCAGTTGCATCTCTGTTGTTTCTATTAGAGCAAGCCAAGTGCCATTCTGCTACTGAAATGTGCATAAGATATTTGTGTATCTTACGAGTGTGCTGCAAATCATAGCCAAAATCATGAAGTGTACAGTCAAGATTCAAAAACTATGGAATATTTTTGCTTGCGTGTTAGAAAATTTTTCTGGTCCTAATATTGATTACACTAGCAAAATGGCAGAGTGCTCATTCCATGTGGTGTTGCAGTTTCACACACTTACTATTTTACTGAATATTGTTGTTTAAATCATAGAGTACTGTACAAATAACTAAGGATTATACCTTGAAAATATTTTGTATAGAAAATATATTTAGAAAAGTGGTGATTGGGCCACTACCTTTTTCTTGATAAGCTTCTCATGGGTCCAGGTATAGCTCACTCATGAGTGTGCAACAGTCCTTTTGCAGTGAATGAAGATTAATTACCTTTAATGAGATGTAGAACATGGTAATTCAAAACAGTAATTTTAAGTCTTCTAAATAGATTCTGCTAATATTGCTTAAAAGCATCACAGTCTTTGTGATTGCACTTTTCTGTGGTTTCCCTAAAGATTGGAATTTGGGTTACTAGCTATTTTTGGAAAATGGCTTCTGGTCAGATTACATTTCTTCTAATAAAGCCTCCATAAAAAGGAAGTTAAAAATAATGTAAGTGTCTATGGAACAAACAAATTTCACTGTAAGATTCCAACCGAGGCAAAATTTTACATAATTATTGTCTTTCATAGTAAGCATTTCCTTTCAAGATTGGTTGGAGGTATATAATATGCTAAAACAAAAATAATATATAGCTTTAATTACATTATATCTCTCTCGTGACTATCTGGAGTTTAGAATTCATTATAGAAATTTTCATTCATACTTCCATAAAATTAGAGGTAATGCAATACTGAAGATAAGCAGTCTGACCAAAATAATTGTTTGGGTCTTCTTTTTCCTAAGACCTGGTAGTGCTGGATAAAAAGTGATTGTTGCCTTAGGTATTGCAAGCTTAACGGTTCTAGTATAGAATGTTTCTTGAGGTTTCTGGTAATGTTGCAGGGAGCATAGTAATGCATATGTTTTCTGTAGTCTTCCGTTGTCTTTGCTCTGCTTAAAAGTCAGTTGAGTTTTTCACTTCAAGTTCTGTGGAGATACTTAGAGTTCAGTACCTTTATGTAATTCCTACTTAATACACGCCTGCTAGTATTGTAGATAACTGTTTACTTTCTTATGCCTTTTGCATAAGGAACCAAATCAACTTTTCAGAAGCTACTATAGAGTGAACTAATCCTACTTAGATAAGACAAAGTGAAAATTCTATCTTGGGATCAAGTATAAAAGATAGATGCAAGGCTGTTACTCCTTTGTAAATTTTTTGTTCATGTACATTAGTATGTTTCTGTAGGAGAAAGAAGCATGTTGTGGATTAAATCTGGCCCCTTTAATGTTAGGAGGAGTTCTAACGTCGATGACTTGAGGAATCCACGTATAGTCAGGTTAACTTCTACCATTGCACTCCAAAGCCCATATGACGTGCAGAAATAAAGATGCTGTCAGTAGCAGTCTGTTTAGGAAACCTGCCATTGCAGGTCAAGGTTGCACATATTGTGCAGATGCCCGTGAACCTGGGGAAGCAAAACGTTTAGGAAGCTGCTGCTCCTTTCTGCAGGCATAGCATGCTGACTGGTACAGGCACTGGTTTGCCCACGCTGTAGATGGGAAGGGGTGTACGTGCTGGCTGCAGGAAGCGGTCGTCTTTTAGTCCACCCGGTCTGTGATGTGCTACTCGACAGAAACAAGAAGATGCTCCATGTAGGGAGGGCCCTTCTCCTCTGCCGTCTCTAGGGAAAAACAGATTCTTTGTGTATATAGAGGTCCTCCTCACGGAGCAGCTTGGAAAAGCAGAGCATGCATTCTAATTGCAAATCATTCTTCTCTTTAGTATATACAGCTGTTTTCTACGGTAGAAATAGGATATTATTTGTAAATATTTACATGCACATACAAATGACACCTTACAGTTTTTATATATTTCACGTGTTTTTATACCAGAATTTTCACTGTAGATTCACTTGATGTAAAACGCCTGTTTCAGTTTATCACAAAACTAATGGTAGTAGACTTGAGCATAATTTCTGTTCGGTTCAGGGGACAATTTTTTTCTCAGCAGTTGCGCTTGCTGTTTTGACAAATTTGAACAGACTTGTTTTAAAAAGAGAACGCCGCGTTATTTTTAATCCATTTGAAGTTATCTTACACCGAAGTTTGCATCCACCTAACAGGACCCCTGAAATAGGACTGCTTTGTATTGGCTTCTGAATGGCAAGTAATAGAAGATTTTACTGTTTAATGACTTTCTGTATTCACAATTCAGAGAGCCATGAATCCACTTGATCAGAATAGGACATTGGTTTAATTCAAGGTATTTTCTTGATGCAACTTAAAGCTGGATTACAGGAGGCAAATCTTCATTTTAAGCATGGAAAATACAGACGGATACAATTTAACGTTCCCAGCCGAGAATCATGGCATTAAATGCATGTGATCTAGCCACCTACACTTTATGCATTTCTGATTTGATGGCACGGTGCCTGAGTGCCGTTATAGTTTAATAGTTTTTGTAGCAGTGAAGTGCCAGTGAAATACATATCTTAACTGGGCAGCTTGTATAACACAGGCATAGCCTTCTTTACAGGAAATTTCTCTCCCGTATAGTACCTATGTGCCGTGTGTCTACAGATATGCGTATTTAATTCGTTTGTGCCAATTAAGATTATCTGAACAGCATAGGAATATGAGAATGCGTGTACAGATTCCTGTGTGCCAAAGATGGGGTAAAGTGAAATGAGTACCTAAGCATTCCATTAAAACTGCACAATATGCCATCCTAGAGCAGATTGCTGTGTACAGTCACACTTTCTGAGCATTTCCATGACAAAGTGTCACCACTGCGTGTTTGTAAAGAATAGGAATATAAAATAAGTGTTGCTGCCACTGTGTTTCTATGGCTTTCCCGTATCGGCAGTGCCTAGCTGCAGAGGAATAAGACCTAAAAAATTTCGCACTACTACCTAACCGTGTTGTTTCTTATTTAGCACATTTGGTCCCTTCCCCCCCCCCCCCCCCCAAAAGTGAAAAATTTGTATCTGCTTTTAACTCTGGGGTAACTCATTAATGAAAGTCATAAGCAACTTTTTGTTGAGCATAGCTGTATGCTGCATTTGTCTAGTAACAAACTGTAAGCTAGATTTTACAAGTGAGATCCTATATCTCAAACAATATGGAATTAGATGATTAATCAAGAAATGTATCTTCCATCATGCATTACTACACTGCTCATAGCTAAGGGCCTAGTCCTAAAGCATATTTTTATTTGGATGAAATACCAAATAAGATTACTACGATAATCTAAGTGACTCATCGCTATAGTAGGTACTGTTCATATGAAAGCTTCTGGGATTTGGGTCCTAGGAGTATGCAGTGCTGTAATATATTGTGCATACTCAGCTAGCTTGCAGTTGTTATGCAAAAAAAGTTTCTAAAAACTATTATTCTTACTTTACTGAAAATGTTATATAAAGCAAAGTGCCTGATTATTAATACAGAATACCTTTTAAGCCCATTATTTGCATTTGGCAGGGCAATATTTCCTTCTGTATTTTATCTACGGTCTTAATATTTTCAGCAAGCATATTTCATAAACATGCTGTATTGAGAAGCTTTCTTTCGTGGGAAACGCAGAAAAAGAAATGTGTTTTGTTAGATAATTTAAAACTGAAAAAAACTATCTCGGTAGAAACTATATGAAAAGAATTACTTTTATATTGAAATTATTTCATTTTCTGCGTGAGGAACCCTGGAATTCTGGATCTTGGTCTTTTTTCTCCTTAGGCTCCAACAATTTGACTTGACTTTTCTCTTCTGCAGTTATTGAAAACAGTTCCAGTATATCTGCAGGAGAAAAGAGATTGATCACAGTCCCTTTAGATATAAGCTAGGCTTTTGTTCTCCGCTGCAGACAAAGTGATGGTCCAGAGTTCCATCTCATCTCTTCCGTGTATAATTGTTAGATGTGACTTTGTGAGAGAAATAAACAATTTTCCTTCTCTGCTGTTTTCTGAAATAACAAAATAGGACAGTGTTTAGTCCTTTTAATTGAACCAATCACTGAGTTGTATTGTTCCATTTCTGTTTTTTTTTACATTTTCATATCACTGAAGATACCAAGAGGCATTCACTCCCCAGAAAAAATATTCTTGGCAGGACTTGCAACAAAAGGAATAGCATCCAGCTCAGCCAGGTACTATGTCTGGTAGAAATATTAGAGAACAGACAGTTGTTCAAAGCCAGTCTTAAGTCTCAAACAGATTGAGCCCCATTTATAGAGGGGCTAGATAAAATACTGGTCAATTACATTGACCGATCAAACTTATTTTTATCCTGGAAAAGACCAAAGGCAGTTAAGACTTATATGCCTATCCACAGCAAATACATAAACATAGAGATGCTCAAATCAAGAGCTTGGTCCAGTTTCTTCACTTAACCTAGGCAGGTTGAAGGCATCTGTTTGGTTCCATCAAAAATGCATATATCATGCAGGATATTCCCTTCTCATTTTACTTCATGCTATGTTGTTTTATCACTTATCTCAGTTAAAAAGTCTATTCAGGCACCCTGTGTCCTGTAATTAATCTAGGGTCTGACACATCCTTCGCCCATTCTCATACCCCGCCCCATTTCACGCCCAACAAGTAGAAACATTGAGGAGTTATAAAGGAGAAATTGCACATGCGGAATCAGCTCACAGGTTTGGTTTGTCAGGCAGCTCTCGTGGATTTCAGTACAGTTTTCACCGTTCTGCATTCTGAATCCTTTATAGCCAGTTTGAACAAGGTAATGCTTCCACAAGGTGTTCAGCTAAAGACACTTGGTTGAGGAAGGATTGCAGTCTACTGGAGCATGTTCCAGGATGGATGCCAAGACACAAGGGGATTGATTCACCCTAAAGGAAATGTGAAAAGCTTCCAACTGCTCATTTACCACTAGTTTTATCACATATGGGTAGTCTGGCCTTCAGACCCCAACTGAAACATCTTTCTGTAGGAATGTCCTCCAAAAGATGATCTTAGAATGGTAATACATTTTTCTTCATAAGCAGTTCTACCTGTTGAATTCTTTTTTTAAACTACTGTCTACGCTGTCTGTAGATCAGATTAAAACATCAGATTCTAGAATAGGAAATCGATTAATTAATGAATTCCTGACACATTCTTCCATCCAAGGTATGTGCCATAAATCTTCTGGATTCAGGTAGCTTGCTCCTACAGTTCAGTAAGGACGTTGTTTCATTCTCTAGTAAGCAATTTAGGTCTGTGCAGTTCTGGAGTGTGGCAGTGAAACGGAGGAGCTCTATAGATGGACAGAAAGATCCAGGCTACCTTTTGTACTTGCAGAAAGAGACCAAGTTCTGTAGGCTCAGGATGGAGGAGACATTCTGGAATGAAAGATGTCTGCAAGTGGAAGTTTTTGTAATTACATTAATTTTAACCAAAGAGAGGCATTAGTTTGACTTTGCATGTTTATCTGAACCATTAGGCGTACTTTTCTTTGAAGTAACTTTTACGTGTATTTTTAGCAAATGCTTCTAACAAGGTTTAATAATGTGACAGTTGACAGGATGAGGTGAACAGAAGTAGTTACTGCGCATTTTCCTTTTTCCTCATGACAGCGAGTGGAAAGCAAAGTAAGAGTTGAGAGTAGGTTGCTATACAAAATTGCTGCAGCAGTAAAACGTTTGTGCTGCTAGTTAACATGCTGAGGTTTGTATTATAAATGAAGTTGTAATAAAGATGTTTATTATCAAAGTGCGAGGCACATATTTTATGATGGTATTCTACTCCTAAAATTCTGGTTTGTATTATATTGAGTATAGTAGACATTGTTGCTGTTGTCTCATGAATTTCGATGCGGTAAAATGAAACATGCTCCCTTTTTACTGAAAAATACCACATACTAATTGATTTAAAATTACTCTTTGTTGTCAGATATTTAGTTTGTTCATAATTTTTTTTTTAAATAAACTATTTTTATGGATAATCTGATTGCCTAATAGTTTTAAGGGACCTATGTCATACCAAAGGTAAAGCCACTCAGAAACTGACTTGGAATAAGGCATTGACACTGTTCTGGAGTGCAGTGGTCAAGAGTTACACCTGGAATCAGTCAAGCAGAACTTAACTGGTGGTGGCTGTCTGTCACCAAGCTAAAGGGTTAGGCACACCCAGCAGTTTCCAAAACAAAACAGAAAAGGAAAAAAACCAGCAGGAGTAGCATAAAGGTTGAGTTAACAGACCTAGAGTAGCTCTTTCAGTCCTAGCTCATGTTCACGAAGAAAAGCACAAAGGCTTGCGTTACTGATGTGTCTGCTATACCTGGCCTGTGAACTAATAAAAAACTTCAGTGTGCTGTCAATCCTGTAAACCTTCCAAAGCACAAAATATTCACCAAGCTACTTTTGGGTTTTCTAGTTGTAGTTCAGTGATATTTTGGAGGGTGGAAAGGACAGACTTGGAGGATAATGAGAAGATATTAAGTATGTTTTACAGATTTTTATAGGTATTTTTTTAGCAAATGGCATTGCTGTCCTTGACGTGAGACCATTGATTAGCAAGAAGTCGATTATTTTACTTGTGCAGTATAAAATGGAAAGAATAAAGAAATCCAAATATCTTGATTTCCTTTTCCAGGATAGTGATTAACTAAACTGGAAAGTAATAGGACAATTTAATTATTTAGCTGACTGAAATATTTCATTCTAAAAACTTACTGATCGTATTTTTTTTTCTCAAATCCAAGCTTCTTAGAATAAACATGAAGCAATGCGTTGGTTTTTTCCCTTATTGCAGACTTAACTATTGAAAGGAAAAAATTTTGCATTTTTTAAAATTAATGCAAAGCCTGAATTGTGGGATGTTCCAGGCTGCTGAATAGATGATATAGAGTTACTCTCAATGGATTTTTTTTTTGGGATTTGGGCCTAAGTGTCCTTATATAAGCTGTGATCCAAGTTATGGTAAGAAAGGAGCCTATGGTGAGCAGTAATAATGTTCTAATGCTTCCTCGCATTTGATCAGTGGTTACCAGTTTTTAATATAACAGCCCTCACAGTACTTAGGAGCTCATAGAACATATTGTGATGTTATGTTGCTAATTTGTTTTAAAATATAAAATGTTTTAAGCTTTTTGTCAAAAGTGATAACATCATATTACAAATAAACCTTTTTGTGGTTGTAAAATTTAGCTTATAAATCATTCAAATTGAAGTGAAAAAAACACAGGTCATTGTTAATGACAGTCTATCCTACTATTAAGAATATATGTATTTTTGTAAAGGAAAAGCACTTGTAGATATTTAATCAGTCCAATATCTATCTATGTTAATGTTTTGGAAAAAAAGAAAACAAAATGCTGCTTAGAGAATCACTTACATATTTTTATTTTTTGTGCTCAAATGCATTTTCTGTTGATTTATGGAATGTTTATTCTGTGTGAAGCTGTATAGTTAGTACAGCTGGGCTAAATGGTTTTCTTACCTTACGTAGACTGGTGGTGCTGGTTTTCATCTTTGATATTAGCTTCATCCTGCCTTATAACATTTCTACTTAATTATAAAAAATACTAATAATTTTTTTGTGATGTTTGTGTTTTAATGGATGTTTCAGGGTATATTTGGTTATTCAGTTGAATCTTATTCTACTTATAGACATTTTTATAAAATGGTGACAGTTTTATGTACGGTATTCTAAAAAGCCGTTCCCTGGATGAAAAAATATGCCAGGTTAGTCAAGTTTAATACTTACTTTCCTCCAAAGGAATCTACTGCTGGGTACATGCATGGAACATGATTGCATCACTAAAGTTTCTGAGCATTTGTACAAATAGTATTTTTTAACTTCAGAGTAACTCATTTCTTGTTATATTTTGCAGCTGTTTGAAACCTCACTCTTAACTGTATGTTGATTCAACATGGTGCATTAACACAGTTTCAGGAGAAAAAAACAAACAGTAAAGCAAAGAATTTTATTAAAGTACGGTAAAGAGTGGTGACCACATTTGTAGTTATTAGCGTACAATCCAAAATCTATTTACTTATTTCAGTGGGATCCTACAGGGCTCTACTCCGTGGGCCTGATGCCGCGTTAAGCTCTTCAGCTTGCCCTCAGTGGAGCTACTTTCTTTAATTATCCTTGTAGCTAAAACTTGAAACGACCCAGAGTTCCCACTTCCTCACCGAATTTCCTTTCGTGGGTGGCTAATATTGTTTAAGTTGAATCTTATTATATTAACCTTCCCAGAAGTAAATAAGTTTTCCAACATTGAGTTGTGTACACTAGCAGTAGAATTCAGTGTTAAAACTCAGCCGAGTAAATACTTGCATAATTGTCAAATTGGGAGAGAATTTCACTCGGACTATGAACACTTGTAATGCCACTGTCTCATTAATACGCATGCTTCACAAAGATCTGCAAGTGATCAGGTTTGGATGTGTTTTCTTATTTGACTATTGTCTATTTTTATAATTTTTAAGAGCTAATTTCTGTATTAATTCATTGGGGGTCAACATCTCAGGGTCCACAAAGTAGCAGTTTAAAAACACAACTCCATTTGAGCTGAGTGCAATACCAGTATTGCAGTCTTGTATCTTTTAAAGAACCAAATATGTTGTGGTTTGAAGTATTTAAAAAAGCACTGTAAATTTCACCCAGTTCTCCCAAAGGAATGGGGTTTTTTTAATCTGCGCTAAAATCCTTAGAAGCTGGGTGTGGCCCTGGAAAAATGAGACGCCTATAACTGAGTTAGCACTAGTGAGCAACTTTACAATTAGGTAAGGGAAGTGCTGGTACTAGGTTTTTTGGGTTGGGGGGGGGGTTGGGGGGGCTGTTTGGTTGGGGTTTTTTGCTTTGCTTTTTTTGCAAACCCCCATGGTCCTGCCTCTTGATGTAGAGTGAAGCATGCCTGTTCAAAGCTGCATCGACACTTGTAAGCAAGATTTGTTTTAGAACAACAGCTCATGCAAACCCTGTAAATGGACCTTTTAGAATCTTGCGTGTAAATATATCTGATATGTAATGATATTTCTAATTATGTCACTACCTGTATGGCTCAGTACCGGTGATGTTAAATTGAGTGCTTCATGCTAATGTCAAGAATGTTCACAGCACCTTTGTAACAGCTGATAACAAATGACGATTTGGTCTGACCCGTATGCTGCAAGATGCCTCTAGCCCAGTTGGATTAATTTTATGACAAATCTAGATGAGCAAGAAGTATAACTAATCTGCTTACTAGCACTGAATTGCTCCTTTCTCAAAGCAATAAATATATTCATGTTGTAACATCTGTTGTGTAGCCTACAATACGAGTTGTTTTGTTGCATTGTTTCTATATAATTTATTTTGTGCAATAAAAAATCTCTGGTTTTATCTGACTTCTCTCTAGTTTGTAATAATATTTGGATTAAAACATTTACTAGCTTTATATCTTAATCATGCAAGCATACTGTCAACTCGCAGAAATGCAGAGTAGAAAATGGAATGCAGTGGTATTTTGCCTTATAGAAAAATCAGAAGGTACTTACGTGGCCTAATTTTGTTCTCGTTGATGTCATAGAGAGCGTTACCATTAATTTTCATGGGTGCAAAGCCGGCCTAACACTAAAGTTGACTGGATGTGGCACCCCATTTGTAAAATATAACCAGGTGGGTTACACAGCGTGACTGTGTGTTCGAGGCTTTTTTTAACAAGTGCATTTCGGTGCTTACAATCCCATAGAGCTTCTGCCACAGCTTTTTTAAACCTAATTTCACTGCTTTTTATCATGTCAGATTTATTTTTTTTCTTTTTGTTCTCTCCCTTTTTGATGTTTTTCTGAGTTAATATGATTTCAGTAGTATTTATTGTTCTGTGCACTTCCCTTCTGATTACCCTTTATTATGTTGTTGGGGCTTTTAACTCTAAGGTAACGTAAAATAAATGTGCATGCAAATTGGAAGCTAGAGGGTATCCTCATAAATGAGCCTTTGGCGTGAAGTAACAGTCTTCATGCTATATACGGAGTTATTGCAAAGAAAAACAATGGAGGGAGAGCTGTTATTCACGAAAACTCATACCTTTTCTCCGAGATGCTACTGTGAAACCTGCAATACCACCGCATGAGGTCTGAGATGTGGTTCAGATTTGGAAATGATAGAAAGGCTTGCCAATTAAACTAAAATGACCTGAGACAAACAGCATTTTGCATCCCCCTGTAAAATCCTTCTAGATGTTAGCAGAAGATGGTAACAATTGCTTGTGAACACAAAACGTGACGGTATCTATAGTATATTGCAAATGTACATATGATTAAATGAAACATGTTTTCCATGGGATTCGTTAGTAACGTTGCAGTTTGCTGATACACAGGCAAAGAGCAGTTGTGGCGCCGTCGGCTGCTGCGTAACCTGTGCAGCAGAAGCAGTGCAGCCTCACTGGCTTGCTTTGACCCTTTTTCATGCTGAATATTTGACCCCCAGATTTGTCAAAGGTGGTAGGCTAATACTTTCCCGTCTTCTAAAAGTGTTCTTGAGACTTAGGGTCACTCAGTGGAGTGGAAAAAAACCCAAACTTTCCGTAATGCGACTACATTCTTTATGAAACAGAAACTGAATCTTATTTAAGTGCAAAATTCTGCTCCTAAGTAGGGAGCAAAGTTTCCTCCAGCAAGATTTCCATTAAAAATCTTGGCGATTAAATTATTTTAAAGAATTACTTTGTTTCAGGTAGCTAAAAAGAGAATCATTGTGGGGAAAAAAACCATGCATAGGACTAGTAACAAATGCCTGATCAGTCATAAACCCGGATTATGTTTTATTGAAGGAGGAAGGTAGGTGGTGGACAAACAGCTATTTACATCAGGAGCACCGCGTATGAATTTCCCTGTTAGAACTGTGATTCAAATTGCTTTCTATCCTGATTATTTTTTTCTCTTTTATTCTAGAGGAGAATATGCTGTGCGACATCATTATAGGCAAGAGTAATGTTTTTCAAAAGAAAAGTGATTTAGTAATCTAGTTTTCATTAAAGAAACAGAAATTTGCTGGCAGTATGTAATATGAGCACCTCGCTCCGCTGGCAGACTTCCAACATCTTCATTTGGAAAGACTGCTGCATTCATAATTCATAAAAGCATTGGCATCTATCCCATTAAACTAACACAGGAAGAGAAAACGTTCTTACACTCAAAAACACTCTGTCCATCTTTTCTAAACTATTTATAGGTGAAGTTTCTGCAGTACGCAAATAACTACAGTAAGTACATTTATAGATACGGAAAATAATGACAATAATGAACCTATTCTTAAGAAAAGCTGTACTTAATACTAGTTTTGGAGACACTTTAAATTCCTTGGATTTAATGTCATCCTTTGGTGATTGAAGATGCACATGCATGTGTCAGTGCCCCCGCAGACTTCCAGTCCTGCTGCCAGTAGCCTCTACAGATTTTAATGTCCTAGTACATCTGTAGAACTGGTAGAGCTTGTTACTAGCCAGTATCCTTCCTTTAATTTTTCTGTCCGTGTCTTTCTCTAAGTGGTATGATTTTTGTCTTGACTACTTTCTAAAAGGTGTTTTATTCCCATGCTCCTCCCTGTAAACCACTAAAAGTGACCCAGACGTAAAGAGACTACTCTCTGCGCTCATCTTGTCCTTCTGCTGCACCCAACATCAAGATTTCAGAAGGTCTTAAAAAGTGGGCCCGGGAAGTTCGCTGCTGTTCCTGCGCTGTGCTAGTTTATGATGTTGAATTTGTAAACCGCCTTATTACTCATGAAAAACTCCCAGCAGAAAAACGGCTTTGAACAGCAGATCTAATGGTCTCTTCTGAGAGAGATAATGCATGACTCATGTTAAGAAATAAATTATTTACTTGTGATATAAGCGGCTACTTGCCGAATTCCGCAGGGCTCACGAAAGTCAACACGGTAACTTGAATCTGGTTCATGTGAATAATTTGACTGTCACCAGCCTTGACGTAAAAGAACTTTATCATTGCAAAAAATGGCACTTGTTCTAGTGTACATTTAAGAAGTGCTAGCGTAGCTGAAAATAATGGATTTCCTACTATTTATTGTAAACCCTACTATATAGCATTGTGTATAGACTATGTCTTAGGTTTTATACTGCATATATTAAATAGTTCCATAGACTTTCTATGGTACGGCATCCAGAATCGGCTATCTGGACGGCATTCATTTTCTCTAAGCTCCAGAATGTATTTGAACCCATTAAAAAGGAAAGAGAAAGGGTTGTACTCCCAATGGGTATGCCTTGGAAGCAAACAGCATCCGGAATAGCACCTGTACTTCTATATGTATTCTTTCTTCATCGCCAGTGTTGATTGCATTATAATGTTAAACAGCAATTTCACAGACGGCTTCTAGACCCTTTCTCTTTCTGCAAACGTTCAGCTCAGATTGTTGTTCTCTGGTAATGAAAATCCCTGGAACAAGAGAAAAAAAGGCACGGATCTGTACTGGTAAATAGTTCTGTAACTTGCAGCAGTCAACCTACCCCTCTTTCATGTTCTGCTGATTGCCGGAATCTTTCTTCGTAGAGTGAAAAGGTGCTTCCAGAGTACCTTATAAATAAATGAAAGAACATTGCTAATCTGCTTGAGGTAAGCAATATGTAACTTGGTTTTCAATTTTTGAATAATTGCTATTTTGAAGAGCTCTCTGGCTAATATTTTGAGAGGATGAATGTGCATGTTCAGAGCATTACCCATCTAATTTGACTTTTTTGTATTTATTCACAGACGTAAAGTAAAAAATGTTTGGTCGTTGTGACAAGCTAGTGGAAATCTGTGTTAATACAAGAATAAATAAATAAATAATGCTATAGCTTATTTAGATAAGTTATGCTATGAAGGATAAATCTGCACTGTTCTTGTTTTTGACCAAAAGCTGCTATAATTTAATTTTCTATACTTGCTATGAAAACCACAAGGAATTATGTCGCAGCGTGGTAACAGCACGAAACCAAAGACATGTTATGTAAATGCTTGATCCTATAAAAAGGCATGTGCTTAAAGAGTACTCACATGTGTAACACGCAACACGTGTACATAGGCTTTTAGTGATGCTGTTGTGGAAATAGGAACTGGCCTACCGGTAGCATGTTCTCCATGTGTTTTACAGATTGTATCTAAAACAAGAAAATCACCTGGAAAATAGATGCCTACCATGTCAAAGGAATCCAAAGTGCTTTGTAAGTTACGTATTTAAAACATACACATGCAGGAGTGACTTTGCCATGGCAACGTGGCCATAGGTGAAAGTAGAATAGAGCAACTTCGCACAAGAAAGTAATTCAGCTGCAACTACAAGATAAATTTTCAAGGTAGCAGTAATGCGAAATCAGAATTCACACCTAAATCTATTCAGGTCTGTCCCCTGACTTTGGACAAAAGTGCCCAGCAAAACCCTTTCAGTGACTGCACGTGGTGAGCTGCTTATCATCTGCATTCAGCCTCGAAACACTCTTATTCCTGCCTGCAGCTCCTGGCCAAGACCTATTCTACGGTAAACAGAATCTTGGGAGTAAAAAAATTCTTTCATCAGGAAACAGAGTAAGATGCTTTATCACTATGAACCTTAATACAGGTCCGTTTCCCAACCTGGGGAAACCACCACAATCACTGCTTAAAGAAGCTGAAGAGAAGCTAAATTCTTTTAAGTTCCTCGTAATATCTGCTGGATTTTGAGAAGGGGATGGATGTGGTAGAAGAGACTAGTTGTCTTTCCAAGGGAGAGGGCTGTGTACTACTTTTCTTTATTCTGATGTCACCTACTGCTAGTCACAGGAGGAGACCGGCTAAAGCCAAAGTTGAAGAGCCTGTAAGAAATTCAGTCTTCAGCTCTCGTAGTTCTCAGCTCTCTCAATTGCACAACAGCAGGTGGGGCCAAGAATTTCCAAAGATGTGGCATCGCAGATAGCACCATGCGGAGGAAATTGCTCAGCATGCCAACAGAAGGGAATACCAGGCAGCCGCCCCACAGAGCAGCAATGAGGCAACCAGTTGAGTGCAAGTACCGTAGCTGCGTTGGTAGAGCACTGCTCAAGCTATTGGCAGCGAGTCCAACGAGTGTGGAAACTGGCAGCAGATAGGCAGTGGCTGGGGGTTTTGAGCCGAGGTACCAGCTCGGGTCATTGCTAGCCAGGCTACCTTTACACCATGCTTCATTGTATACAATATGTTTGCCCGTGGGGTATATATAAAAAACTGTATTTCAAAGTATATTACCTTTTGCCAACAAATACATTTTTAATCATCTTCTTAACTGCTGCCAAGCCATGCCTCAGGTTAAAATAGGTGACCAGCAGGTATGACTACGTTTCTTAAATGCCCTCATATGGTACTACTAGGAAGCTTAGACATAGTTCCAGCTACTGTTAGCGTTGAGTTACTAAAGAATTTGACCTTGGAAAAAGTAGAAGGGCATCCTAGAGCCTTACCACAGAAATACAGACAGAAAAAAAAGGTGTCCTAGCTATGGCAGAAGATAGGAGGCTTCTTGGTGTGGCCATCAGCCTGAGACCGAGGCTGTGGATTCACAGGTTTCTTGTCGCTAAATACTTTGGGAGCACAGGTCTTGGGAAAGGAAAGGCACCTGTTGTGAAGCAGCTATATTGTCTGGTCTGCTTTTATTTGCCCACAAACAACCACTGGAATAAGAATATTTATTTGGGAGTGGTAGTGGTGGAAAATAATATGGTAAGGAGTGCACAGTTGTGAATATAAATAAAACATTCCTGAGAGAAAGTAAGCTCTAGATAGTGCTTCATACTATTAATAGAAGTTCTAAGAAAAGATACCATGTCCCAAGAGCAAAAGTATAGTGGGTTGTAGCCTGCTGCTAAGAGAAGTTATTTAAATGTAGTCCACACAGAAGCTGACGATTGTTTCCATTTACTCTGTGAGTCAAATGAGTTTTCTTCCACTTCAGTATAGGATCTATTACACACATCTCTAAAAGCCTACAGGTACAAGCACCTCCAATGCAACAGACCACAAGGCACATACATTTCTAATTTGAGGAGCTGAAGCTGAACTGAATGTCTCTCTCTTCATACATCCTCTCAGGAGGAAAAATCCAGCTTTGGTGAGTGATGACCCATGAAGGTTGCATTAAGAATACTCAAAGTGTCATAGATCCCTTCCAAGCAGCACTTTAGATGCTCCAGTTGTGCTTCTACAAAATTCACAAAGAGAGGTGGCAAGAAGATTTTCCCTGACTTCCACGAATATGTGAGCAAGCCAGCAATGCCCAGATGCCGAAGTGATTCTGGGTAAGAACGGGGAGCAGCAACACAGCACACAGCTGATTGCTATCAGCAGACCAATGTGGGTGTATGCAAGGCCCAGGTTCCAGAGTGGGACACGGAGAAAACAGAGGCGTCCGTCCTGAGGAATGGGAGGACAAGTTCCTCCGTGGCTCTCCAGAATCAGGTGGATCGAGGCTTGTTTAGCTTTCACCCACACCCAGTGCTTCTGTCAAGGGTGGCACACATATGGGGAGTTTGTGCTTTGCATTCAAAGAAAAACTGCTTTTTGACAATTTCCCAAAAGCCCCAGGCATTTTTTTCTTTTTTTTTCTAAATTTGACGGTAAAACCCAATACTGGAAGGCCAGAAAGCAAAGCTCCTCCCTTAGCACTGAGAGACCTTCAGTGGCACGGAGAGACTGCAAATGTGAAAAGGAAGAGGGTTCTGTGATTGGAAAATGTCTTATTAAATATTAAAAACTACAGAAGATTTAAAAAATAACTCACTGGATTGTACATCAAAGTAGAAGCCAAGGAAAGCAGAATTTTAAAAAAAAAAATTAAAAAAGCTGGTTTTATAGATGTTCTCCATGTTCATTAATATCTGGAATACTGGAAGGCCAGAAAGCAAAGCTCCTCCCTTAGCACTGAGAGACCTTCAGTGGCACGGAGAGACTGCAAATGTGACAGCAGCAAAGGAAGAGGGTTCTGTGATTGGAAAATGTCTTATTAAATAGAAAAAACTACAGAAGATTTAAAAAATAACTCACTGGATTGTACATCAAAGTAGAAGCCAAGGAAAGCAGAATTTTAAAAAAAAAAATTAAAAAAGCTGGTTTTATAGATGTTCTCCATGTTCATTAATATCTGGCCTTTTTCCTGTACAAAGACAATAGTTGAGCCCTAAGCTCTTAGCACAGAATTTACTGCTGTTAATGACCAGTTCAGAGCAGCCAGTCCCTGGGTTCAGATGTGTCCAAGTCAGGATTTTGAACCGTAAATAATACCTTTACAGTGGTTAGGCAAAAACTAAGCTTAAATGCAGGAGACAGCTGCTGTAGATCAGCTGTGGTAGCTGGGAAGGAGGTGTGGAGAGTTATCTTAAGGTCTGGAAACTCCATCTGTGTGCAGTCTGTCATCAGTCCTGACCTTTAGGAGTTTGGCGTTAGTTAAATAGAGTGACTCCATATCCTGGCAGGATGAGACACCAAAGGCCGCTTTGCAGCTCTAGCTCTCTTATGTGGTAAAGATTTCTAAAAACATCCTTAATCTCCAGGATCTGTTATTTTCAACAGGTGAGGCAGCTGGAGCTGGACTCTGCTGATAGCATTTGTGCTAGGTAGTTATGTAGAAAAACTAAGGCAAATTGATCTGATACTCTGCTGCCCTGGAATAAGCAGAACAAAGAGAGCAAAGCAGTTATTCATATTCAGGACCTGTTGGTAGGAATGTGCTGGACCTCCATGTTTTAAGCTCATTATATATGATACATGTCACAGGTACTTGTTTAAATGGCGGAAGGATTTTGCTCACCATCTTTTGTTACCAATTCTGTTCAAGCAGCCAATGGGCTTGTGAAGCCATGAGCTTTTGCCATTAATTTTACCAGCGACAGTGACTGTTCTGTTTGCTCTTTGCACCAGAAGTCCCATCTGAGAAGCCAGCTGCGTTGTGTTACCAGTTTCCATCCTTTCAGGTTGGATCTCCTATCAAATCAGGTGCTGACTTATCAGACCTTAGAGAAGATTTTCCTCTGTTCATCATTAAAACATATTCAAGCTCTGCTTGAAATTACAGCGGTTAATTTCTTTGCAACCGGCTCTCCTGGTGCTGGTTGTGTCAGCAGGATGGACATTGCTGCTAAACCAGCAGTCACAGCCATGTGCAGTTGTTAAGGTCTGACCGCAAAGCTGTCTTAGTCCTCAACCGCTCCTTCCTTGCTAGCACAACACCAAAGCATGGGGCGTCCTCCCCAGGCCACCCCTACTCCGGAAAATTCTGGTCCCGCCCGTGTGAAGTGGCACAAAGCCACGGGGGGGTCTCCCAGGCAGCCGCAGCATCCCCCACCCGGCCTCTGCCCTGACTTACAGGTCACATTAGTTGATTTGCCCCCCTCTGCCTTCCAGCTCAGAAGACTCCCAGGAGATAAACCCCTGGGAGACGGGCTAATTTTGTCTCTTAAATGGCGACACCTGTAACATGAATAGTGCCCTGTAGTGCCTGGGGTAGTGAGACCCCCAACGCCGCAGAGACAGGGGAGTTATTTTAGGCATATGACTAGATCTATTCTACAAGTGCCCTGGTTAGCCACACTCGATTAAGAATGCATTATTTTCTTTTTATCGTGGTAAATAGATAGTAGGTAGATAGATCAGTTTCTCTTTTCATTCTCTTTCCAGCTATCATTATTCATGGTGTTTTTCCTTGGTTTTAGCTTCATATCATAGGCTTACGATCGATGGTCCCAGTTCCTTCAAACCTCTCTTACATTATGCTCTACATGCTGCAAGGATGGATGCTCTACATTGGTATTGCATTTCTGAGTCGTTTCACCATGTTTGCTTTGCCCGTGAAATCCCCTTCTCCATAACCAAGTGCTTTTTCTTCTTTTTTTTCCCTGTGCCTCCTGCCTCTGTGGAGGTCTGCTTCAGTTGTTAACAACCTTTCTTGATATTATGCCTGAGAACAACTGTAATTTTTCTTTTTTTCTTAAACATTAAAATTAAACCTTCATTTTTCTGCCTTCTTCCAAATTTTATCTAAGGCCAGCTAGCGCACTCACTAAATCCTGCTTAAGGGTGCCAGTGCCCCTTCTACCCAAGTGTGACTCCCATGGAAATTCAAACCGGGGCCGACTTCTCTGCTGCCTTTGCCAGCATGTTAGGATCACGGAGATTGCATGTGGCAAGGATTTGGACGAGGTAAGACCCTTCTGGAGGAGAACGTAATTCTAAGCTTTCTCAGTTTAAGTTTGGACTTGCTCCACGCACACCATGTTCATGTAAAGCAGATTAGATTAGATCCCAAGATCCTTTTTTTAGTATGCGCAATGTTGAACCTCATTTTTCTTATTGCAAACAAGAGAAATGTAAAAAGAGTCTTGTGTATTTTCCTCCTGTGATCAATGTTATCGTGCATTACTTGCCACGGGTTGCAGGTTTGCAAAAACAGACCCTACTCAAGAAGTTTTGAGGGTCTCCCCAGTGGCATCCATACCTAAGCTGAAGTAACGCAGCTGCAGGATTTCCTCAGGATCTCCAGGTAAGTCTTTGCTCCCTTTCCAACGTGGACCTCCTCCTGGGACGAAACAAGGCGGTGAGACTAGCTCCTCTGTCCCGCTGGGCCAATTGCAGAAGTGCGGTAATTTGTGCTGTACACGGGGGACACCGAGGTAGGGTTAATGTCACCTCTGAATTTGTTTCAACATGAAAACAATATTTAGAGTAGAAGTGGGTTGACTGTATACATAGTGAGAATG
This sequence comes from Aptenodytes forsteri, assembly GCF_000699145.1. Taxonomy (NCBI): domain Eukaryota; kingdom Metazoa; phylum Chordata; class Aves; order Sphenisciformes; family Spheniscidae; genus Aptenodytes; species Aptenodytes forsteri. Next base: position 7,889,669 of record NW_008795129.1, read on the forward strand.
GACCAGAGCTCATCACTGCTGTTTATTAGTCTTTCAGTTAGCTAATTAAAGCAGCAGAACATGGGCTTGCTCTCTGCATTGCTTCCTACTATAGATAAAGTATTAATTTCAACCTTAGCTGCAGGAGGACATTGGCAAGAGATGTTTGGATCTGAGTAGGCTTCCGGCTTTGTTTTAGTCTGTTTCTGAACATCTGCTGGGGTGGGTGGCTGCTTCAGGGGGGAGTGAAAATTAACTTTATTGATTGAGTAATTTCCTTTATGAAGGATCTGAAGGGGATGGCTGCCTGCAGAAATAATATTTGTTAAATGGCCATATTTGGAAAATGAGTCAGTGAGAAAATAGCATGCAAATCCCCCAGCTTATCTCCAGCAGGGAAAGAACAGAGATGTGCTAAGGAAGGGGGAGAGATGCTGACTTGGAGATGCCAAGCTAAAATGACCCTAATGGGAATTTTGTTTAATTTTGAACTGAAAAATCAATTAGGAAAATGTTGGAACTGGCCATTTCAAATGCTAAAACTTTTTCCTAATGAAAAAATTTGCACTGAAATAATTGTCCACCTGCAAAATATTTTTAAGTTCACAAGTGTCCACTTACGCTGGGTATGTAAGGTTTTGCAGCTCTATCCTTTACCTACCTTCACCTACTTTTTCTAGAAAAAAGACCTGACAGAGAACACAATGAGGCATTTAAGGTATGAATAATAAAGGAGAGGGAAAAGAAACATCTTCGTGCTGTACGAACTACATCAGCATAATACACAAGGCTGGCGAGGCCCCAGAAATTAAAATAAAACCTCTCGCAGACAAATCCTTGGGTTTCAGACAGCTAGGCAGCAGCCCATCTAATTAGCTACAGTTACGGCCTCTTTAGCAACTTTGTCACCGCTGACCTTTCTCATTTACTGTGAGTCTTTGTAGCGGACATTTTCCACAGTCTTTTGTCCTGCAGCTGGCTCTTTAAACCCAGGAGCAGACTGAAATCGTTTCTACCTTCTACCAGTTTGTGGGTGTCTTGGGTCTCATTTTCGCCTGTGTTCCCGAAGAGATGCCACAGCCTCGCCTGGCTTTGTGTTGAGGAGGGCTTGGAGTGACTGCTAGGGAAATGCTAACGCTTGTTATTTAGAAACCTTGGGAGAGGTGGAAGGGGAGAGGAGACCGGCAGCAATCTGAGCAGAAATGCAAAGTTACATCATTGCTTTTGTCCTTAGCCCTGGGACCGGGGTGGGAAATGTAGATGAAACAGTATGAAATCTGGTATTTACTAAGTAACCTTTTAAAACTCATGCATTAGACTGGGAGGCTGCCTGTGGAAGAGAATAGCTCTGCACTGATGCAACAGAAACGTTCCCTGCCAGAGCTGAAACCAAAACAGCTCAGCACCAGAGAGGGGTTCGCAGTAAGATGCTGTGGGGTCGAGCAGCCACTCTGGGAGCGCTGCGGGGACCACTGTGGTCAGGACTGCCGCATCCTGGGCAGCCCCTGAGGCTACGCTAACAGCTGGGAAATGCTTCGAGGCCGTGGGCTGGAAGGTATAAAAGGTTTCCAGCAGTGTTACTTGCTTTCACTGCAAATCCCTCCCCACCTTACTCTGTGGTATAGACATCTCTAACATCGGTAATACTCCTCTTTTGAAAAAGCGTGCAGCAAGCAAAGCAAGCCTTCCGCGTATCTGGGGCTTTGCAGGGCAAATACGCAGCACCGGGAGGGACCAGCTGATCTGGCTGTGCCCCGGTGTCAGCACATGCCCTCCCCTTCTCTCTTGGTAGGCACGCCTGTGCTCCTCTCCATGAAATGGTTGTGCAATCGGGAGACAGTGGAACACAGTCTCTTAAAAATACTTTGATTTATCATCGTCTGATACCAACATTATTTTCTTTCCTCACTGATGCCAGAAAAAACACAGACTGCATTAAAGCAGATGAAAAACTCCTGCATCTCATCTGTGACAAGGAGTGTTTTCCAGCCCACCTGAAAACGCTTATCTCTGGAGCGGTTTTGCTGTATAATTTTTCAAAGATGTAAGTTCCAAAGGTTATTACAGGAAACCAGTTGATCAGAGCGGTATTGAGGAATGGTGCTGCAAGTATGACCAACAAAGGGAGGCTTGCAAGGTGTGACACATGCACAAAGCAAGCTGCAACACAGCAAACTATAAGGGGGCGTGTGCGGGATGGCCTTTCATTAGGGGATGGGGCTGTCAGGAAGACAAAACATTTTAAAAATATGACTCCCTACATGTCAGAGGGCATTAGCTCTGGCCAGTGAGGGTTTTGGCAACTCTTTAAAAGATGAGCCTTCTGAGAATAATATTTAAACCCTCTATTTACAGTAAGGGTTGTGTTCTGGCTCTGGACTGCAGAGCATTGTTATCCTTGTTGTGTTTGCTTTAGTAAAGATGGGTGTATCACCCTCATGTCCCAGTGAAATATGAATTAGGTTATTTCCTTCTAGCTGAAGCTTCCTCTATGTCTTAATCGGATGTATTCTAACTCGCCTTGTGAGGTTGGGGAAGAGGAACATGCTGTGCAGAAAATTCTGCTCAGTCCTGGTCATGTAGGAGGTCTAATGAGCGGGCTGCTGAGGTTGTTCCATCAGCTCCCTCGATCTGCCCCAGAGCCCCCACTTCAGTACCCATCGGCTTGCAGAAGAGAAAATGATTAAGCATTGCATAAAAAGTTTGCACGGTACTTACAGATGGATGAAGATCTGCACTATTGTATGTAACGTAACACAACTATTTAAATGGCCGGCATGTTTAGAAATTCCTAAAGTGTTCCACCGACTTTTTTCCACAGGTAGCATATTCAGAGTTCAAAGTAGGTGTTGCTAGTGCCCTTTTTATTCTAGCCACGTTACCTTGAGCTGCACTCTTTCTGTTAGACGCTAGCTATGTATTAGCTAGCTCCTGCGCTGGGGGTGTCTTAGGGAAGTCAGACAAGTATCAGTTCTGATCTCTGTTCTGAAATGGCAAACATTAATCTGCTTTGGCATTGGATTTGGTGTAGAGGATCGAGTCAGTTACACCTGTATGAAGAACAACGTCAAACAACGCTGGACTCACTGCATTTCCTGTAGGAGATTTACTCCAGCTTTGTATGGACTTCAACGGGGGCACAGATGACTCTTGTTGAGTTGACCACAACTGGTTCCATAGGCAAGAAGAAAATTCCCACCTTTAAAAAAAAAACCACTTTAATGTCTTTCATCCTGCACGCTGGTGTATTTGGGCTTACTTCCAGTAGGAAGACCAGCAATACTTTTTTTTGTTTTAAACAAGTGCAGTTATTGACAAATAGAATAATTCAGCGGTGAGCCATTAAAATGGGGGGCTGTGGAGGAGGCTGAGCATATGACAGAGAAGAACAGAGCTAAGGGGGGTGGGTTTGTTTACCCTGGAGCAGAAACACTTGGGAGGCTCTAACTGCCGCCTTCTGCTACCAAAAGGGGTGTTAGAGAGTTAAAAGAGGTAATTTCAGTAAACAGAAACTTCATTAAATACTAAAATGCTTTGTAGGCAGAGGAACAGGGACTGCCACTGAGGCTACACAGTACTGAGAATTAGCATATGCCTGCGTACTGGTAATACCTGTTCACTGCTAGAAGAAAGCCAGCTTAAGCAATGTTCATCACATATTCACTTCTCAGACAATATCTGGGGTTTTCAGCGTTCTTGCAATTTCTGAACATGTATGGCGTCCTCAGAGTTGCTGTCCTGACAGTGGGTGGGAAAAAATAAAAAATAAAAAGCTTCAAGTTAGAAGCCTGAGTTTCATGGGAATTGTAAATGTCTCAACGAATTTCAGTGGATCTTTAAGCAAGCAAAATGAGAGACTACTCCAATGCCTCTGTGTAGTCAGTTTCAACATTTATGACTCAGACTATGAAACATGCAACGCTGAATTATTCACTCTGGGCCAAGAAGAAAAATAAGGCAGTGAATCTTATCATACTGTGAAGTATTACTACAGGACAGCAGTGGTACGTTGAACTTCTAAAAATCGCTAAAAATACGCTAAAAATGTTAGCGTAAATTAACTGAAAAGTAGCAAAACATAACAGGCTTGGCTTTTGGACGTACACAATTTAATTTCATAGATTTTTTTTTTTAAATTGCACTTTTCTCAAAGCACAGGAAAAGCTGAAGTGAAAGTACGTATATTTGTGTATTGAATCAACATGACGTAACATGATAACTGTCATTTCAGTTGCTCTTGATCTTTTGCACACAAGACAGTAGGGCTTAAAGGACTGGCAGGGTCACAGCCTCTCCAGCCCCTAGGCCTTCGCTATGGATGCCTGAAGCGGTCATCGTTTGACACCTTCACAGTAGCCTACAAAACTCAGCACGTGATCTAAGCCCAGCTTGTGAATATCTGTTGGCATTTTTCCAGAAAGGTCATGCCCTGAGACAACCTTTTTGCAGTTTGGCTTAGCTGGAAGTAACCCAGACCTAATACTAACATTGCTTGAAAAGAAGTTATGGGGGAAAAGCACTTTTCAGCCACAAAAGTAACTAAATCAGGTATAAGACCATTTCACCCAAACTGTAAGGTCTGTGGAGTGCTTGTACGTATTGGCTCAATCTGGAAAGCGTCATTATTACCATACCAATTTTTAGACAAAATCACTGATTTTTTTCCCTAACATTTTAGATTAGCAGTCAGAAAGCCTGAGGAAAGGGTCCTGCAAAGTCTATATGCTCAGCAAGGAGTTGCCTGGATAATTACCTGAGTGAAATGTCCTACTACGGGCTTGAAGCTTCAGGGAGAAGCCTTCCCGCAGGAGCCTGGTCCTGGCTCTGCCCTGGGGACACTTCCAAGGTCCATTCCTTCAAGGAGCGGGGTATGCCTTGCTGGGTGTGTCAGATCTGCACCTTTCCCACCGCCCTTGCAGAGAAAGCAGGGGGTTTACATTCAGTTCCCTTCTCAACCTGAGAGAATTCAAATCCACGTGTTCTATTTTCAAGGCAACCGCTTATTCTGGAAGAACACCCTTCCCCTCTCCTTTTGAATGTGTGTGACCAAACTAAAATTAATCAAAAGGAGAGAAAGCATGAATACAAAGAAACAAAAAAGCTGCAGGACTGTAGGCTAATGCTTAGGGCACTCATGAGGAAGAGGGGAGATGTTAGCTGTGGTTCCTGCCCCCAAGATGGGTTGTGTTTGGCACTTGAACAGTAATCTATGCAAGCATTTCTGGCAGCAGAGAGAGTAACCAGAACTCCCTGCTTGCACTGGAGTGCCCTGAGCATGGTGAGTGCCTCCCTGAACAGTGTCGTGGCTTCAGCTGGTGGGATGGGGAGTGTTGCCTCATGGACAATGAAGCTGTCACCTAGTGACAAAGACATCGTGCTCAGAATCACAGCTTTCTTGCCCACAGGCAGAAGCAGCTAAGCATCAGACTGATAATGAATTAAGAGGACCCCACCTCATCCTCTGTTCTACAAGCAGACAGGAGCCACCATGGTATCTGTCTGCATCTCAGACTTGGAAACCAGCTGCACCATGACTGAGTGATTCCTGCCACCTGGCTGAGCTAAAGCACCTGCCTCTGGGTGTAGAGCAGGTTGAAGCAGAGCTGGATGCTGAGCTCCTCTGCTCTGTCTGAGCTGAGACAGTTCTGGATGTATAAAGTGATGCAGCTCAGGGCACCTGGGCATTGTGAAGTGGAAAAAGTAGGTATCTGTCAAACTGAGTTTTCTCCAGTGCTAGGAGGCAGCCAAGCAAAGGGAGTCTGGGATCAAGTACTTGAGTGCTGCATAAGTCCTTTTTGATGTTGCCTTGTATCCTTTTTTGTCTCTTTTTTTTTTTTTCCCCCCGGGTCTGTTGGTTTGAATTCCCTCATTGCAAGGACCCTAACAGGCCTCTGAAAGGATAAGCATTTCAAGGGGTTAGCTACTATTAGTGCAACTAAGCGTAAGAAATGCCCTCCAGTATAAGGAAAAGCTAGCTTTAAACCTGCTTCCAATTTCTCCGTTAATCTAAAGGTTGCCTGTTCAAGAAGCTTCTGAAGACAGTGCTGTTCAGTTCAGTACTTAGTGATACTAGCTGCTTTTGAGGATGTGTAAGTTTGGCTGTAATGACTTTTTTAGTCTGGACATGTTCAGCCAGGACATGTTACTGGAAGAGGGATCAGCATTGGCTCGCTCCTGCTGCATTGGCAGGCGTTCCCCGTCCCTGATATCTGTTTTCTTTGCCACTGGAGCCAGAAAGAGGAGGCTGAAATGAAAGTTAGGATTGGCAAGGAAAGAGCGAGGTGTAAAAATGTGAATCTCAGCATTCTAATCACAACTATGGTTATAATTAGTGATACGGCAAGGATAAAATATGCGGCATGCCTGAGGGACCTATATATCCAACTGCTCCTGGATTGCTATCTGACAAGTTAATTAACCACAACAATGTTGAAATACATACTCAGAATGATTGCTTGGGACTGGACTCACCGTTCTCTCATCATAGTGACATGGAGAGAGCAGAGAGAAACTTAAGGGAGTAAAGAAAGCAGTGAAATGAGGGAACTATTTCTCAACCAGAATGAAGGAGTTCAGTCTAGTAAACCTGCATTACAACTGATGTTAAAGATGAGTGAGCTCCCTCCCAAGCGCAGTCTGGACTCAGAGCATGCTCAGACAACTCAAGCAACACGGAGGAAGAGGAAAGAAGTTTTCCTCTATGGCCAGCCCACTTCAAAATAAACAACAAAAAAAAGACCTTTCCTGGTTTTAAGGAGGTTTCTTTTCTTGTACTTCCATTTTCTAGTGTCTTCCATTTTCTTTTGCCCAAAAGTTGGCACTTCTGAGTCACCAGGCTTTCTGTGGATGGCAGAACAAGAGTGTAAGCAGTGGAATGATGATAGAGCATTTCTTCAGGGTAAGCAGAATGAGGGTCCAAATCTGGCTTACTAAATGAATAGCTTGTTCAGCTGTAGGTGCTCGGGTGCATAGTGCTGAGTAACTACACTTAGATATGTCATTATTGTTTGGTGTGTGCTGACATTCTGGTGCAGAGGAATGAAATCCTTTATCCAAGGGAGAAACACGCAGAGGTGGACATAAATGGCAATTTCTGTCTTGTGTGAAACGCTGATGTGCCAGCATTTGTTCTTGTCCTGTCTGCTTGGGACAGAGAGGTGAAATAATGAACATTTTTTTTGACCTGTAGATGTCGGTCATGTGGAAACTGTTTTCTAGAAAATTTCAGATGGGTTTCTATACTGACTGCACCTACAAGGACTTGGCAGGGCACCCTGACGATGCTTCAGTGGCACTCTGCCACACCAGTGGCCTACGCTTGCTCACCTTTTGGTCTCTTTGCTGCGTGTGCTGCAACCCCCCTCTCTGTTGCTCCAATGGAGGTGGGCTGTTCCAAGATCTATAAGGTCAAATAACTGGGTCTGTCCATCTACTCAAATGTGGAAATTTGAACTGGAAACCATAACTCCTGCAGGGAAGTTGCCCACTGTTGAAACCGTATGACTAGCAACTTGAAACTATTAAAGAATTACAAGTGAAATAGGAGGTCTTGTAAATGAATTGTAGATCCCTAGTCAGACCCTTCTCTCCTGTGGCAGGTAGAGTTTGACGCGTGTGGTTTGTTGGTAGAGAAAAGGCGTATCTGTAGGAGGTGGCACGTCAAAGAGATCCATCATAATTTTCCTTGGCTCTGTGTATATACATTCATTAGAAAGGTTTTTTAAAGTACCTTTCAAAATTTCAGCTTCTTTTCTGCTTTATTAGCTATAGAGGTGTATTTATGCTTGGTCTGATGCACCTCTTAAGTATCTTGTGTTTTTGCACAAGTTTGCTATTAAAGGAACTGCTTACAGTAACTGGCAGGTCTGTGGTGGCGGCTCCTTTCTGCGTGTGAATGTCGGGGCTACCTTCATTTCCTGAGTAACTGACGAGCAAATGAGAGCATCTCTTCTGAACTGAAAATCAATTGTAACCAAACTTTAGGGAACCCCAATGATGATAAACAAAAACAAACCACCTCATAAAAATGCGACTCGAATAAGCTCATGCTTTCTTCTGCTCAGAGATAAACATCTCTGTTTAATCAAAGTCTTTTCAATTGTACTGTTTATTCACCCGAGAGCACCACAGCACGTTCTCCTACCCTCACCACAATTCCTTGTTCTCTTTCAAGCCACTAATACCCAATTCCAGGAAGAAATCTGGAAGGAGGGCATGGAGGGGGATTAGGAGGCCAGTAGAGCCATGCTTGATTATTGCAAGCGGTAGGAAAAGGTCACCGCTTGCTTTAACTTAGCTCCTTTGCAAAAGTACAAAATGTCACTGTGTTTTGGACAGATGTTTATAATTATTGAGAGAAAACAGTAAGATGTAGTAGATGTAGCTGAGTGTTCATTTTCATTTTAATCTATTGGGTACTTCTGATTGAATGAGAAAAGCCCATAACGCTGATAGACCAAAATGACGTTTTGGCACAAAAGCCACATCTTGCAGTCCTTAATCAAGCAAATCTCCTAATAATTCAGATGGAAATCTTGCTGCAGGAAGGATCATTTTTTGGCAACAAAACATAAGAGCTACAGTAAAACACGGATAATTTTGACATGATTTACTTACTTTCTCCTTTGTAAATGACTTTTTTCTTATTTGTGCTTGTAAAAGAAATCTCCTCCTTCCTGCACAGCCACAGAGCCTGCTTTAAAACCCAAAAATTGTTATTGGCCTGTTTTCAGCTGCTTCTCTTGACGTCAGTAGGGAGATCTGGCTCTCCCTGAAACGCAGTGAAGTAGTGGATACGAACGTTATAAATATATCAAGAAATAAAGACATTTCTTCAAAATAAGTGAGCAGCAGCTCCTACCTCAGCAGACACCCTGCCACCTCCACTCAGCAATAGGCAGAAGCATGGCTGTTTGGATAGATGCCCTTCTTCTGAGCTGTTGTCTTCTGTTCCAAAGCACATCTATTATTTCTAAAGGATTCAGTCATACCAAGTTAAATCTAAACAAAGGAAGGTCCTGACAAGTCAAATTAAAAAGCAATATTGTTTTACTACAGGGTTAAAAAAAAATCAAATATTTGCTATAATTTTATATACCCTGTGCAGAAAAAATGCTTACTATTCAGGCATGACGACTGGTTTTTTTTTCACTGCGCTTTCATATTGAAGGAGATGCAGAGGGTAACCCAGGACATCGGTAAGTGGCTTTTCTTGTAACATGAGATTTTCACGCAGCACACATACGAGCAAAGCATTTGTGTGCAACTCGGCACGAATAATCCTGCAAAGATGATCATACTTTGTTATTGATGGAAAGATGATACGGCTCCTCAGCCGCACAGAAGCAGCTCTCCCGATGGTTTGCATTAGTTCATATAGAAGGCATCCAGACTATGTTGCTAGCAGACAGCTCTGCCTTATTAGGATGAGGCAGTTTTCTTCTCAGAGTCTGCACTTTCCTGGGTTGCACAGGAGCCTGATGAATGGGTAGATGTTATACCAATCTGACTCTCACTTTTTTCATGCCAAATTGACTACACTGTTTCGACATAAGCTAGAGTCCCTTTCCTTAAGCTATATGTTGGCATTTCTTCACGTCTAAATACGTAATTTTCTATCTTTGGGAAGGCATAGACTGTGTTCATCGCCATCTGCGGGTGAAAGCTATATTATTCACATGTTTAGGTCCACATAAAATCCTAAAGATGTGTATGCAGGGGAGAGAATTTCTACCTGAACCTCTTCCCTCCTCAATCTGCCAGCAGTGGATTTTTCATGTGGGAACTTCCTGAGGAGCTGCTGTAATATTATTAAGCAATTATTATTATGACTACTTGGACCGGTCAGCTCTGTGGCTTAATGACGCTGTGAAGTAAACACGGATATAAAACATTGGGCACTGGAATTTTGGCACTAGGCACATGTCTGGTTTTTTACACCAATAAATTCTATACTTAAAAAAGCTGCAGCAGCAGAAGAAGCAGCTTCAAGGAGACTAATTCTAGTCTCCCTCTTCCCTAAAAAGACTTAACATGATAAACATGACTTTTTGCAAAATTGAGCAGAGCCCGGTGCTTTATGCAAGTGAAGGCGTTGGTCGCCACTTGCAGATGCTGAAGCTACACTTAAAACGTGTGTCTGCAGGGCAGCTGGTCACTCGCGCCCTTCTGCAGGCCTGTGGAGCAGAAACCTTGCCCGGGTGCAAGCGTTGGAGTCTGACCATGGGGCAGCTCAGCCCAGAGTCAGATGTTCAGTTACTGGGAACTGGCAAAATAGTATTGTTGAACTTTACTCTGATTTCCACCATTTGATGTAGTCTGGCCCATAATGTTCAAGCAAGAAGGTATCCTGATATTTGCCTCCAGCTTCAAATATATAGTTTTGCTGAAGCTGACAAATTACTTTTGTTTGTTCTCTGGTCTGAATTTGCAAACAAAGCAGGACTTTCTGAATACTCAGAAAACAATCAACAATATTGTTCCAGAACAGACTTAACCAGGTAGCTTCTGCTTTCAGAAAAAGAAGTCAGACACGAGGCATGCGAGGCCGCGTGCCTACTTTGAACATTTTTCTGAAACCATGTTTGTCAGTAACGGCTCTTTCCAGAGTAAGCGTAGGCTTTCCCAGCACCACCTTAGGAGCGGCTCTGGGGTCAGCAGTGAGGAGGGCAAGATTTGGAGTCCCACTGCATTGAGTCCCACTCATTTTACTGAAATCACAAAAGAATAGTCAATCACAAAATCCCGACTACTTCCCCAAGTGGTTTAAAATCCTTTCTGTTGCTTAAATTGCCGTTACAGCCATAACTAACAAAATAGCAGAATAGAAAAAAAAAACTCCTCCGAGTGAGAGGTCCCAGAAACTGCTCTGGGGGAACCCATCATTGCTACAGCATTTCATTTCTTCTTCCACAATAAACTGTCAATTCCAGAAGGAAGATAATCCTTTTCTAGACTCTTAGTCCAATCGGAGATTCATTTCTCCTAAGGTTTTATATCAATTCTCTTGTCTAGATTTTTCCCTTGCTTTATAGCTTTTGTTTCTGTAAGTTTCCCCAGGGACATCCCACAATACTTCCTGCTCTAGACTTTCACCAAAGCCAAAGCGCGCTGCAGTTACACCCATAACTTCCTTAGACAGATTCCTGAGAGAATGCATAATCTTCCTTTTTTTTTTGGCTTGCTGTAACATGCTTAAGTCTTATAAGCTTTAAACCTTTTAACACTTTCTAAACTCATGCCACCAAAGAGATGAGCAGTATATGAGCGCCCTAAATTGCATCTATTATGTTGCGCTCTGTTAAATATACTCGAGAAGGCAATGCCTCTCACCTCACGGAGATTCCACTTTGTATCAAAGACATGTACTTTTAATTAATAAAAGCTGAAAGAAGGCCTCAAGCAGAGGAGTTGTCTTGTAAATCGTTAAATTCTTAAGTCTCAATCTGCACAAAAAAAAGACAGGTTTAGACTATTACATTGTGCAGAACCTCACTACCTCCTCTCTCGAGGATTATAGACTTCAGCAAGAAAGAAATGTGCAAAGGGTGTGAAAAAAAGGAAATCAGAGGTGAAACGTAATGCTGACCTGGGTAATGCACTGTTTCTTTAAATATGTATGTTTTTATCAGCTACTAAAAGCTTATTTCTCCATCGTAAAATATTTACAGTAACAGCTTCATTACTGTGACAGAAGTCTGCTTTCAGTTAAATTTGCAACACTAACAAAAGCTCCTTATAGCCATTTTTACAATGATATCTCCTTAATATACGCTTGAAAACTGCCTAATGTTTCATCCTTCTTAAAGACCATTCCTTGGTTGTTCATTATACTTGTTCCCCAGCTCCTCTTTTCTTGGAATTTCTGTATAAAAGCAGAGTATTAGTTTTGAGTTCCTCATTGTGGGTTTTCCCTTAACAGTGTAAGGGAGAAATGACTTTTTTTTCTTTCTTAATCCTCTGCAATGTTGGTTGGAAAACTGTTTCAGTTTGAGAACGTCCATGTTTGGTCTGAAAAGAACAGATTATAACCAGAGAACCTGAAGACGTCTCAAATAGTTGCCAAAGTTTCAATGTCTTAGAAATAGTCAGAGTAGATCCACTACAAAGAGTCTTCCATCTGATATTTGCCTTCTTCAGCCTTGCAAAGGGTTTAATATACCCCCTCATGGTTCTCATGGAGCTGTACATGAGCTGTATCAAAGGAAGTGTTTTATAAATTATAGGGTTTGGGGTTTGTTTGGGGTTTTTGGTTGGTTGGTTGGCTTTGCTGTAAATAGGTTTGCATCTAATTTTGCTTCCATTGGTTTTAATGAAAGCAATGGCTGCTAGAGTTGACCAAATGACAGTAGTATAATTCCTACCATAACGGAAGTCAAGCATTAGAAAATATAAAAATTAAAATCTAGGGGTCCCTGAAAAATAGAGAGAGGTATTTAGCATAAGATAGGTTTGTGATCCTATCTGTTCATTTTTGTACTAAGCATCCAAATTCTCTAAATTCTATTTTAGGTAACCTTATTGTCACCTGGCAACTTAGCAGATTTCCCTAAACAAAGGCTTTCACATTTGGAAACACCTCCAGAATGGCCAGTTAAAAACAGTTTTGGTCATGTTCATCTCTCAAGTGATTTCTACGGTATCAGACGCCTGGCTTCATAGCTTCGCAAATTTTATGTCTTGAAAGCAAGGGCTGAATTTGTTATTAATAATACCTTTCTTGTCTTGAAAGCTGAATTTGTTATTAATAATACCTTTCTTATTGTGTAAACCACAAAACTAACACCTCATAGGTAGTGAGATGAATGTTTCTGTCCTTGCATCGCTGCAGTTCTTAGCATAGGGTTTGCTGTGGTGGAGGTTCTCTGTTCCAGGAACAGTTCCCCAGGTCTCCATCACTGACTCATAACAGTTTGGTCACAGTCTGGTCCCACCCCATTCTTTGAATGTGTTTGGGGATCCAGCTGCCAAAACCCATCTAAGTCCCCTGTGTCTGAACAGTGACCGATGGCTGTTTTGTAAAGCCTGGGTGCATAAATGCAGTCTGATCTTTGCTGGAGCCATGGGACACTGCAGTTCAGCTCCCCGAGAGACAGAGCCACTGCCACCATGAGCTGCCCGGGCTTGCTGTGAAACCTTAGTCAAGTGATGTCTGTCTAATCCTCTGCAGGTGGCTGATAAAGCCATTAGCTGGCTTGTGGCTCAGCCTGACATTCAGCGAAGATGGGAACACAGGAAAGTAGAGAGAATCATGTCAGCCCTTCAGAGCTGCTGTGATATGAGATGCATGCTGCCGCTCATGGTGCAAAGGCTGATGGAGCTCTGCTCCAGTGCACATCCATCACAGGAAGAAAGACATAACAGCAATAGTGCTAGTGTTGGCTGCCAACCTGAGAAATCCACTGACCACCATGGCCCTGCTCACCTTTGCCTCCCTCCAACACATGAACTACTCTGGTAATGGAAACAATTTACAAGGCAATAATTTTTAATTGCTGTCACTGATTAATGGCCACAAACCCAGAGGCAGAGCTGAAACTCATCTATTATTCTTCCAAGAAATAAATACCTCAACCATTTATTTGGCCTTACAGTAAAAAAGAGCCTGTTACAAAGATTTATCTGAAATTTTATGCTTGTCTGAGCAGATAGGTGCTATAAAAAGATCAACACTTTCTAACAGAACAGGGCAGGGCTTTCATTTTCATTTTCTAAAGACAAGAAAACTACCTTTGGCTTTGTAGAATGAAATGTAACAGGGAGAGGTGGGAATACTGCCTTTTCTGGGTCATTCTCTCAATATTTTCAGCCCATTTTCTGGCCCCTCCTAAACTGATTATTTTGCTATTTAGTGTAGTCATGATGGTGGGTAGGACTAGAGGACTAACTGGATGGCATCTTTCTGCCCCTACTGCATTTTTAAGACCCTTTAGAGAATTTTCAGAACATGTAATTACATGGAAATTGTACTTGTAACATGTAATTACATGGAAACATCTCATGTAATTTGAACAGATTTTTTTCTAGTAAGATTTATGACGTGCTCAATTTTAACTCTATTTCTTTTGCAAATAGCAAATTATTTCACTTTATTGAAAAGCGACATTAGAATCAGCACCAAACCCAAAAATAATCTGAGGTTTTCTGGCAACATGGGGAAAGCTGTAGCATAAAACAGGGAAAAAAAGTTTTCCTATGTTACTGACCTGCTCAGGGCAGCTGAAGACTGGCATGGCCTCTGATGTAATTTTATCCCAGGCTTTGGATGGAAAGTGATGTCTCACTACACCCCGATGAAGCCTGAAGTGCCGTAGACTAAGCTAACCCATCACTTGGCCAGCTTTGCCTCTGCTGTGCTGGAAGGAGGGACAGGACCGACAGCTCCTTCACTGGGGGAATCCTTCATACTGTAGATACGGTAAATTTTCGTTGAAGTAAATACTGCTTTTTAACTGTGGCACTCCTCTACTTGTGGAGCTGCTGCGTGAGAATCTTAGCTGAGGCCAGAGTTAGTTCCTTTAGCTTTTGAACTTGACATTTTAACTTCATGTCTTTCTAACTCATTTAACTGTGAGCCACCAGTACTGGAATCAATTAAAGAAGGAGGTTTATTTGTGGTGTTGTTTATATCTATTGTGACGCTTCATTGGTTTTCTAGGCTGCATGACAGGAAGGGAGAGGTAAGGTCTGCCTTTCTCCTGCCTGAGTGTTAGCTATGCCAGGATGGAACTAACAGCACCCAAAATTATTGCTCCAATAATGTCTGCAAAACACTTTGTCATCATTGCTTGGATATGTTGGAAATTATTATGGGCTTGAAGCAGAGATTCAGGGCCTCGGTTTCCACTTCTTTTTTCTACATCTGCTACACAAAGTCCTTGTACTGTGAGAGTGAATAATCACCCCTAATGATCTCTGCAGACATGTTCCTACTTGCTGCCTATGTCCTTCTAATGTCATAGCCCAGTACTGGATTAGTGCCAGTATTAACATGCATCTACATGCATTACATCATTTATACCGACTACTACCCGCTGTTGGTTATACAGGCTGGCAGTGATGAGGTTCCGGAGAGAAGTCCTGCAGTGATCAAAAGGGACTTCAGGGCACTGGGGCGACTGGTTGAAGGATCGGGAGCACAGGTAGTGTTTTCCTCTATCCCTACAGTGGCAGGGAAGGATACTGAAAGGAACAGGAAAACACACCTGATCAACACGTGGCTCAGGGGCTGGTGCCATCG
>NW_008795129.1:7907446-7918273 GCF_000699145.1 Aptenodytes forsteri
GCGTGGTGGTGTTGGGTTGATGGTTGGACTCGATGACCTTAGAGGTCTTTTCCAACCTCAATGATTCTATGATTCTATGATTCTAAGCCTCTTCTCCTAGGTCCAGGAAAGTACCAAGCCAGAGTGGTGTTTCTTTGCAGGAAATACATGCACTTATCTCTCTACCATATTGCATTTCCTTAACATGGGGAAGTGAGACATCACATGAATATTATCTTTGAATTGCCTTTGGCTGTTTTCGCCAGCCATCTGTCCAAACTGTGCAACAACAATCATTTGTTTAGGCTGAATATGGTGCTCTGGTTCAGATCTGTATCACTGTTCCTTGCCATGGGATCCAACTTGCCCCCTCCACTCCAACCAGCACAACCCAGCACAGAGCTCCCTCAAAACGTGTGAAGTGCTTAAATCACGTTTTTGTTGTATGTCAGACAGAGAAGGCTCTCACTCTGAGAGAGGCTTGCTCCAGAATGGCCAGCAGCCTAGTGCTTAAGGCTTAAGCACCACCAAGGCAGCAGACGCAGGGCAAAGCAAGGGCTCTGCCTGACAGGGAACAAGAACTTGGCCCAGGCATCCCACAAGTGCCTTGAATGCCAGGATGCTGTTGTTTAGAAAGTTTCTCTCTTTATTTATACCAAGTGGAGAAGCTTCTTCTCTCAAAGCTACTTTAAAAAACAACAAAAAAATAATCTACCTTTCTTTGGCAACTAGTACCTCAGAGCTTGGCAGTTTAAGTTCCCCTAATAACATCTATGGGAAGTAGGGAAGGTCTGTTTTGTCACCATTTTACAGACCAGGAGATGAGAACAATCGTCCTGCAAGGTAAAATAGCCCTAATAAAACAGAGCACTGACACAGCTCTTCTAGTTGAATGAGGCCACGCATCTCTTGGTCTTGTATCCTGAGCAACACAGGCTATAGGCAAGCATGCTAACCACTGAAACATTTATACCTAGTCCCCCTCTGTGGTACACCCTGTCTGGCTGGAAGACCTTTCTAACTTCTACCCCAGCCCATGTAACTGATGGAGTCTGGATCTGCCCTCTCATGTCTGAATATGGATTCAGAAGTCAGGCTTGTATGTACATTTTGAAATGATACTTCTCAAAATCTTCTAGTAAGGCAAGCTAAAAAGGCTACAATTTCTACAGGAAACAACACACGAAGTATGCTTTTTAAAGGCCTAACTATAGTGAAGTATAGTAATTGCCAACATGTGTATCTTATTTTCAAACTGTAATCCAGCCAATTTCAGTTAATATACTGGATCATGTATTTGTTTACAGTACTCTTTGTTTAAAAGAGAAGTCACATTTATAATAATCACATACACATGGAAGTCATTTTATTCATGCCTTATCAGTTGTTCATGCTTTTAGAATATTCCTTATTCTAGTTTCACTGAAGCAAGAATTATTTTAGTTCAGAATCTGATTAAAGAAAAATTAGTGAAACAAATTTGTTTGCTGAGCACTGCAGATGGAGTGAGAATTATTTCTGTCCAGTACCAGATCTATCCTGGGGTTGTCTGTTGATGTACAACATTGGTATACTCTTTGCCTGCCCAAAAACTCCGCCACGTGCCAGGTAAGACTTTGTAGCTGCAGCTGAGTGACCAATATCACCTTATTTTCCTCATTTATTCCAGTCCTTCCCAGAGTGAGCGCACGTTTCAGGTGTTTGACAGATTGAAGTGCTGCTGTCACCCAGCACAACCTTGCAAACAAGGTCTTTCAAACGCTGCTTTCCACGTTGTCCAGATTGCATCATTCCCATGCAAACTAAGCCACATTAATGACTTTTTAAAGTCCCTATTGCAAAAGAGTAGAAAGCGTGTACATAGGAGTTTAAAGGAGCAAGGACTTGCTGCCAAAACCGATGGCGAACTTAACATCATATTCAATTGTTTGTAACAGTTACAAAACAGAATGTTCTCTTTTCCAGTTCATTTAAGTTTTACGATGGGCTTAGCCTAAATTATGATAGTATTAACAGAAGGAGGTAAGTAGTGATGGATTTTCTGCTGGAATATATACTTTTTCATTGATGTGCTTCAACTTTCATGTGAAGAATCATATTCCTTAATCTAGTCTTTGTTGAATTAATATATTAATGTTCTCTGTTTTCCTGTATTTCGCAATCCCAAAATAAATACTTAACCATACATAAAGACTTTTTAATATTTCTGCCTGTCGTTGCTCCCCTAACTTCCACTAGCAAGCAGATCAACTGTGAAATACTCTTATTCCCTTTGAGTGGCGCCTTGCTTCACAAATAGCTTCACTGACATCAGTGGATGTTCTTGTTATATCTGGCAGCAGCTATCGAACTGCAATTTATCAGTCCACTGAGATTCTGGCAGTTCCAACAGGGTGAGCAGCCTGACAGAAGTACAATTGTTCATATAGTTTACATGGTCACAAGCCCAACAGAAGCGGGATAAAATGGAGGAAAATTTGGGAAGGGCTAGGGTAAAAGCTAAATAGCTGTGAACACAGATATTACAATCTGGCCCTCGATCATAAACAGTGTTGTCGAATGCTGTAGGACTACTGCAAATGTTTTGTGATGCAAAATAGAGACGCAATCTTTTGCATTTGAAGATCATCTGTGCATGCCAGGATGCTTCATACATACAAACATTAAGTTTGCACCCCAATGCCTATCTGCAGATACCATTTCAGCTTTGTTGCAGAAATTGTTGCAATAGCTTGTATGGACAAGTGGAAAATATTATGCCTTGGTTTTTTCAGCTACAATGTCATGAGGGATTTTTCTTTATAAGACTTAATCCTACTCACACCATGTCTCCCCAAATCATCCTACTTGTTTTGCTATTTCAAAAGAACCACCTTACAAGCATTTATCCTTGTGTTTGCTAAATAATATGCTCAGTTCAAATGCACAGCTAATCCCACAACATTTCTTTTCATTTCAGCTAGTTTATTGTTTCATCATGTTTATTAAGTGTGTAAGAGACCAAAGTCACTCTTGTAATAGTCAAGGAATGGGAGTTAGTCAAGATCCACATCTAAAACTAATAAACTTGTCAAAACCTATAGGGCCTGATAATAAACAGCAGGTTGTTTTGTGATGATAACTCCATCCTTGCAGAAATCTGCACTTCATAAAACCAGAGTTGAATTGTTAGTTTCGTATGTGTGATTACTGTGAATAAGGATGCTAGGCATCTGGGAGACTGGCTGTGGGAACAGGTAAGGGCATGCAAAGCCTTCCAGTTCTCCATCAGAAAACTTAGTGTGGATGAGTAAAGGCCATATGTAGGTATTGAGGGAAAAGCTGCCTCGAGTATTTGAAGTAAAGTGTAGTTCTTGTGAATGCCAGTTTTAGAAAGTCAAAATTGATCTAGGTCAATCAGAAGTTGGAGGACCAACAGTGGAAATCTGAATCTGAAACTCTGGCTCTTTCCTCCTTTGAGGTGTTTCCCCAGCTTCGGGCTGCTCAGTGACACAAAGAATAGACTGGATAAATTATTGCCACTGTTGCTCATACCGTTCACTGCTCTTTGGCTGCACTGGTCTTACTTTATGCTGCTCTGGCAATGCAGAGCAGCCATCAGCCCTTAGGGCTCTCACCTGGAGGATTATACCAGCAAGTGGCAGGCAGAATGCCACCGTGAGCCCCCATGCTGTTCTCTTGTAGGCCATTCCCAGCAGCTTTTTTTATTCGAGTTCTCAATGTGAGGGTCCACCTGGACGCTCAGCTAGACTTCAAGAGTCAGGCAGAAGCCAGGACAAAGGAAGACTCTCTTTCCTAATTGCAGCTAATGAGAGATGGGCTGCTGAAGGTTG
Source organism: Aptenodytes forsteri (assembly GCF_000699145.1). Classification (NCBI taxonomy): domain Eukaryota; kingdom Metazoa; phylum Chordata; class Aves; order Sphenisciformes; family Spheniscidae; genus Aptenodytes; species Aptenodytes forsteri. Next base: position 7,911,259 of record NW_008795129.1, read on the forward strand.
AGTATGAATAAAGGAAGAAGAGGGAACTTCAAAGGGTGAGATGAAGAGCCTGGACTTTGCCTTACACATATTTTCCTCAGTGTGCACAGTGCATGAAGGAACTGTGACAAGAGCCTCTGAAAGTGTGTCTGAAACACTGACACCCCAGGCGACAGGTTGTACGCAGGGTTGTCCTGACCTTGGCCAAGGTACACGGAAAAGATTTTTCAGCTTTGTACTGCACGTCTTTCCATTTGATCAAATTACATAAGTGTTGGGTTTGGGGGGTTATTTTATTACCTCTGGGCCCATCAGACTGTGAAATGAATAAACATGGAGGGTTGATTGTTTTCGGGGTTTTTTTTACTATGACAAGAGAAGTGAGGTCTAGTGGAAACTCTCTAAGTTTCTTAACTCCAAACATGTAGGTGTCTAAGCAGACCTTGCTTCCTTGCTCAGGCAGTAAATACTATTTCAAACTGACCTGGAGGGTTAAACATTACTTTGTTTATGGATACTGCTATGGGAATTTCCAGTATAGAAATTGAAGGTGGCTTTGACTTGAAGAGAAAGGGAAGTAAGGATTAAATTTTAGCAGTCTTGCTTTTTTTTACTAATGAGGCCATAGCTGGTTAACTGCAGGGTTTCCAAACCCTGTGTCTCTTCAAACTGTGTCACTTCTTTATGTGGGAGACACTGCAAAGTGAAAATGAGGAAATACCAGAAACGAGAACTTTAACTGTCATACGAAGCTAGTTTTATAGTGTTGATGCAGACAATATAGAGAAGTGACAGGATCTGCCTTTAGTATAGGTCTTGTTGAAATAATTAGCACTAAAGAGACGAAGCTTTGAAGAACAGAGTCCTGATATGCCATGAAATATTCATTTCTAGTAAGTCATTTAAATTAGAAGTGTTGAAAAGGGAAATTGTTCCAAGATTTCTCACGAAGTCTGTTGAACAGTTAGGTGGGAATAAGGAGGGGGAGCGGGGAAGAAAGAGTTGTTTTGGTTTTGTTTTCTTTTTTAACTTAAAACCTGAGATGTAGCTTACTGCTTATATTATTGATGAATCCCTTGCTATTTCTCTTATGTAGTCATATGATGCTGACCAAAACTAGGAAGGAAATGTTTGAAATGTGTACCTAAGACCCTTCTCCTGTTTCAGCAATTTGTATTGTGGGATATGGAGTAATATGAACCAGCAAAACTGCCCGAGGTGTTGGTTAACACTGTTCTGGAAGATTTATTACCACCCAAAACATGAGAAATACTTCTCAGTTGACTGACTTTATAGTAGTAAGATCTCAACTGAGAAAAAAAACATGTACTGTGGCAACGTTAGAAAAATTTCCCTTTGTACTACTGTGTTGTAACAGGCTGCCAGCCAATGTCATCCACGTGTCTGCTTGGTAGCAAAAAAGATTTTCAGCATTTCTTCTTACTAAAGTGAAACATTTTATATATATTTCAAAAGCATCCTGTCATTTTAAATTAGATCACATACATTTAGTCTTACTTTTAAAAGGAAAACAAGATTCACACCACTTACAGTTTGGCCTCACTTCCTATCGCTCACTTCTTTTTCAATCATCTTTCAGCAGAAACTCCTCTACACCAACCAGTTTTAAGCAGAATTCCTTGGATTAAACGGGCCCAAGTTTATACAGCAGAGAATAAAGGGCACAGCGCTACAACTCTACTTAAGGAAGTGCCATCAGTGAAGTTACTCCCACAGACTGGGAGTCTGGAGTCTGACTTACCACGTGAGCTGAGCTCACATGAACCCCGAGTTCATCACAGTTAATGCTTTGCCCACAAGACTAGAACAAGCCAAGAGAACAGTCAGATAGTCATTGGAGACATTTGCATCATGAGCAAATGGAAAACTACTGAGGCAAGGACGTCTTGTGTCCTTGACCTGTGTTTTCAGTTGTACAGCAGTCTGTTACCATTAATAATTCTTTCTTGTATCGTGGAGCTCCAGTTTGGATTGGGACTGTGTTATCCTTGGTGCAATACAAAGACCCAAGAGACTTTTTTCTGTTTCGGATGCATTTGTCATGACCCATGGACACTGGCAGCAGCCTGGTCTCCGGCTAATTCTCTTGATAAATCTACACCAGAGCCAGAGGTGCTGGATTTCTGACTGCCAAGCACCACCACAGTGTACAATGATGAACTCTGGTGGAACCAGATTCGCCTTAGGACAGACCACCTGTCCTTCCTTAATTCAGAGATTGCAGCTTTGTGGCCATCCAAGAGGGTTCCACAACAGTTCATCAAACATGTAAGAAGTATGAGATTAAATACTTCAAACTCACTAAACAGCCTTTAGCATCATGAGGAATTTCCAACCAGATTGTAAAAAGATATTGAGCAAAGCCCTTCTATTTTAGAAACAGCCTTTTTGCTAGAAAACAGGAAGTTTTTATCCCCTCTAGTCTTCCCTGCAAACCAATTCTTCAGATTGCTGAGCGGCCTATAACAGAATTATTTCCTTATTTCCATCCATTAGCATTCATTTACTGTCTGTTGTATCACACGCAGCTTGCCAGCTTCCTTTGGGCCTGCCTTTTTATTCCAGTTCTGTGCAACACTCAGCACGACAGATTTAGGGGCTCCAGAAACAGGGGCATATTACAGGATGAATAACGCCTGTGCACAACTCTGCTAGCTTCTCAAGTGTGACTCTTGGAGGTGTGGATAACAGTCCAAATGAATATCATTTTACCCCACTTTTCCCCTTTCATAGGGCAGTAAAGTGAAATCCCTCCCTCCAGAGCTGTTGCACCACTGAGCCAGTCGCCCTCTCAGTAAGGCTCCTGAGAAGAACGGGCACAAAGGGAGTCTTCTGGAGTGTCACTTCTCATGGGCAGAATAAAAAACTGCCAGACACTTCCTAAATGTACTGTTGTTCAGGAAAGAGATGTTACCCACAACTTCATACAAAATTCTGCCAACTCATTTTCACGGTTTTTTTATAAGTATAGTACGTGTGCATATTAAAGATCATGATTTTTTAGCTAGCTATTCACTTGAACAGCATTAAGTACTTCATAAATAGTATAAAAGAAAAGAAAATACATAAAACAACTCTTTTAAAGAAAACTCGCTGCTCTAAGCCAATACATGCAATACCCCTTTATCTATGTAGCATAGAGGGTCATTATAAACATTAAAATGTGACAACATAAAAAATAAGGCAATATTAAAAAAAAATTCATAGAAGTCACTCAGTACTTTACTAAAATTGGTACTTACAGGATGAGAAAATGGAGAGTAACTTTGGCAAATTAAAGTTACAAAACCTTTATCTTCATATGGGGTTTGGATTGTTAATTTTGGGACCGCACCTTTTAGATACAGTTATAAGGCACATCTGGTTTTATAGCAAATAAATGATTACTGTGTGCAAATCTGACCCCGCTGGTGTTTGCATGGTATTATGTTCAGCAAGACATGCAGTTCTGCGTGCTCAGCATCCCTCTTGCGCATATCAGATGTTGTCAACGTTTTGGCATGGAATTCACTCAGTCCCACTTTCTGGATCTACGCTCATGGCCCCGAGGTGCCGCATTGCTCCTGTGGGCAGAGTGAGCGGACGGTTGCATCATCCCACCCGTGCACCTGTTCTGGATGTATTTACTTTTCCTCTACATCTTCTGTGGATGCTATATTGACCCTCAGACAGAAAAGGGAGATTGAGTGGTTTAACAGTAATGTGAAGAGTAGTTTGCAACACGGGAGTAGAAAAGCACAAGTTTTAATAGTTATGGCTAGAATTACTAAAACGCATCACAATAGAGAAGCAAAAGAACAAGTTTAATTTATTGTATTATAACTGGCAATTTACTAAGAAGCAGATCGTTGTTAATGAAACTGCTCATATGGGTAAAATGGGCAGGAGTTGGCTCTACAGCTCTCTAAGGCTCAAATCTAATCACTTCGGTTAATTTGTTATTTATCCAGAACATTTTGTTTATTAACTTATTGTCCTTCACAAGTAACTCTGTGTATAAATTTCCCTGCTCTTTCTCTTCTGATTATACGATTGTAGAACCTGAATGTATCAATTTAAATAATTCAGCAGATGCCACTGTCTGTAACCACACTTTCAAACAGGGTCATGGGTACTTTTTCTAAAAAGGTTGTCAGAACAACTCTTCTCTTCTGGCTGCTCTCTTAAAGCACAGTCATTGTGTGCCACCCAGAGTTGGGACAGCAGAGCCAGGGCACAGAGTGGGTTTGGAGGGGAGGATGAGTCACCACGGTCCTTGCGTGTCAAGCATCCCCTCCCACATTTCCCTAGAGATGAGTGACTTTAAATACAGCTAAAATATAAATGCGTCTTCCCATGACAAAACACAGGGAGGAAAACAACATCTTCAGTAGCTGCATAGATATGATGTGTGGCAGAAAACTGATACTTAATATGGTGCAAATGCTTACCTACGTATGTTTTATTTACCTGTGACCCACTTCTAAACAGATCATTTCTCATCCTACGAGAGACAGAGGGGAGAGAGGGAAAAAGAATGGTAACCCAGTCCTAGCTTATCTTGCTGGCAACACAAAAAGGCTCACCTTAAAGTGTTCAATGCTACATTTTCCCTCTTCTGTGGTGACTTCTACTGGGACTGACATTCCACCTCCCCCTCCGCATGCGATAACACCCTGCATTTCCATGCGCCCAACAGTATTTTTAGCACATATTGCAATTCCCTAGATGGGAAGCAAAACCACAATGTTGTATCTCAGTCCAATGGTATCACTTCAGACCGCTGCCATGAGCTGGTTCTTAAGTCATACAACCTTAATTATATCAGATGCATACTAGGATCACATTCTTTGCCCTGGAAGGTTGCTGTGGTATGTCATGTGTCAAATCACACCACAAGCAAAAAATATTCACTGTACCTTTTTTGGGCAGTTCTTGCAAAATATAACCTACGTGCACATTCCCCTTCTGTGCTGTAGGCAGACAGGCACCAGAAGTGAATCTGGACTCTGAATTCCAGGGGTTGATTCAGTCACCCTTTCCTGTACAGCACCTACATCAGTGTTGTGAGTTCCAGCCTGGGAGCTGGTGCCCGACCTTCAGGCCCTGCACTGAGCCACTGCTGAGCCCAGGCCCTGCTGCTGGCCCTCATCATCTTTTCATGAATGATTTACCAACCTGTCTTGGTTTTTCCCTGGTTTAACCATAACCAGGTCTCCACGTGACCACAGAAAACGCTCCTGCAAACACCAGGGCAGGGGAGTGGTGGGATGACAGCAAGTAGCTGGAGGATGGGGAAGGGGGGACAACTTCTTTCAACACCAGAACTGGTTTACGCTACCTGAAAGCATTCAGGAAACTACAGCCACTGCTGACTATCAACAGGATGAGTAACCTACCAAAAAAACCCAGCTTCTATTAGTCTCACTTGGAGACGGGTACAGAAGAAACTCTTGGGAGACAGAAAGCTCTGGCATCAGCCATGGTGTTTCCTGAGGGGAAACGTTACAATGCGACCTGGGGTTCATGGAGGCTGAGGAGACACAAAAAGCTTCTGGCCAAGGTGTGCTCCTCCGGCCCATTGCCTCCGACGGCTCGGCTCTGGGAGAGGCGTGGAGCTGCTGCTGCTGCATACCGCCTGGAGCACGCGCAGCGAGCACAGACCGCACACTCAGAGCTCTGGACTGAACCGAGGGAGCCATGCCGACCTCTGAGAGTGTGAGTGCCGGACGCCATGGCCATGCTGTGCCCCTCCCTAACCTGTGCCTAGGCTTCCTGAAACCTCTTTCAAAGGAGAGTACAGTGCTAAAGAAACACCATTTTATGCCCACACAGCAGCAGCAGATGATGTATGATGCGAAGATCCCAGCTCCAAGAGGTGGTGTAGGCAGACATTGACACAAACATGGATTCTTCTGCCTGTATCTTTCTGGGCTGTCTCATTTTTATGCACATTAGGAAAAAACGCAATCTCTAAATTTTCATATATCTTTTCAATAGTAAAGGATTGATAAAGAAGAATCCATTGTGGGTTTGGGTTTTTTAATTTTTTTAATCTGTAAAATGGATTTAACATTTTGAAATTATTAAAAAAAGATTCAGATATGTACCACACTGAGGGTTGGTTTTTTTAACAAACATGATTTGGGTCAACCTCCACGCCTGTAGAGTTAAGAAAATGGACCCCTGAGTTTTCTGTAAATAAGCTTTTAGAGAAATAATTCACAGAGCACACAATGACCAGAAAACATGTTTGCTATTTTGCAAGGAGAGCTGTAGCAGGAGGGGAGAAGACTTTCTGACGAGGTTCCCATCAAATGATGACGTGAGATATGTGACCTTCCTAATAGTATACTGGAGCATTCATTTGAAGCGCAACCTCCTGCTGGCATGATTTGAAAACCTGACCATAAATTAGTTCTTATCCACAGCTGTCTGAAACCCAACAAAATTAGCTCAGGTTCTTCACATTGCTTCATTCTGACAGAAAGACTAAAACATTTGCATGTCATGCGTCCTGTAGGTGTGTGTTGTTAAATCTCGGCTACTAAATAGAGCTCAATATGGTATCATTATCTATTATTTTGATACAGCTGAACATCATATGGAGTAAATTTTAGAGGAGAAATTACTGATGAAAAACCTCTAAAAAGAGGTATAGCCAATGAATGTTAAAATTCTACCATTCCTCAGAGGAAAAAAAAATGCTTGAGTAGTGAATATATTGTATTATGTATGTGCAAATGCTTCAAGCTTATAATCTTGTGACTGGTCTTTATTCATATTTGGGTCTAGCTGGGTTCAGTGGAATGAAAGGATCTAAACTTTAAAATATTAGTCTGTAACCATTGTGGCAAATTCTCCTGGTTTTATAAACAGATGGAGCATGCCTCCCCAAGAGGGTTAGAACAAAGAAGTGCATTAACTTAGTATAGAATAGAATCATAGAATCATTGAGGTTGGAAAAGACCTCTAAGATCATCGAGTCCAACCGTCAACCCAACACCACCATGCCCACTAAACCATGTCCCTAAGC
>NW_008795129.1:7921326-7931275 GCF_000699145.1 Aptenodytes forsteri
GCCATGTAAACCTCCCCATGATCAAAAAAGCCAAAATTTCTCCGATGGCACCAGCCCCTGAGCCACGTGTTGATCAGGTGTGTTTTCCTGCTCCTTTCAGTATCCTTCCCTGCCACTGTAGGGATAGAGGAAAACACTACCTGTGCTCCCGATCCTTGAACCAGTCGCCCCAGTGCCCTGAAGTCCCTTTTGATCGCTGCAAGACTTCTCTCTGCAACCTCATCACTGCCAGCCTGTATAACCAGCAACGGGTAGTAACCAGAAGGCCGTACCAAACCAGGGAGCACTTGTATTGGCACAAGTGCTTCTACCAAGAGTAAATTGCTCACTGGAAAAATACAGTGATGAATTTGAAGATCATATTAAATGAGTAAGTTCAGTTGAAACCTGATCGCAATCTTTGCATCCTGTAAGTCTTCTTAAAACTTAGAAAATTAACAAAACCCTCCGTATCATAATATGAGACACTCTTTATTTACATTTAAACATGCTTGCAAATAATTATGTGTATTTTGCCTCCATTTGTTACAAATGGAAACTTCTGCTGGAGACAGATCTCTGACTAGGCAGGACCTCCCTAGCTTTGTTCTCTCTCCCATCCTGTCTTTCAGGGTACTTACCTGAAAGAAAGAGAATGGGGTGTATGTCATGTTTACATTGATCTGCCCTCTCCTGCAGCTGTTGGCAGGACATTCTGCATGAAAGGCCCTGTGTTTTATAATCTCCTGGTTTTATTTTGTAGCCTACCAGAACTCAGGTTTATTAACTTCAGGATATGGCAGAGGGCATTTCTTTGCCTGTGCAAAATGGAGCAAATGGGTTCACCCGTGGATATATATTTGGGTTGGTTTATTCTATGAGGGGCAGTTTTTTACCATGCAAACAGTGTTGTAGACCACCGAACATAAGTGATCTACACTTTCTTGTTTTCTGAATTGTGATGCCTTAGACTTTAATACACATACTCAATAAATATCACGGTGGATGTAAAGCTATCCTCTGCAGCGATTACTGCAGAGGACGAGGTCACTGTAATCACTGGGAGGAGTTTCTTCCTTGTCTAAATGTGAGTGTTAGGGACCCTCCACAGTGCTGAGGACTTTGTTTTCCCTTTCACTGTCATCATTTTGGGTAACATGTTCACTTCAGGTGTCTTCTCAATTTTTTTCTTTATGGTGACTCCATAAGGATAGTTCTGTTTCACCAAAAATGACTGTTACTTACGCTTGTTTCCAGGGCACACCGTCCTTGGATTACTACTCCAGTGCAATTACTTGTCTTCTTATTCCTCACTGTTTAGGACTGTAACACTGGAGAATGGAGGAGGGAGGGAGGGAGGGAGGCAATGCAGTAAACTTTTGTAGAGTTGAAAGAGCCACAAAACTAAAGCATCTGCAACCACTGCATAAATATGCCATTTGACACCTTTAAAAGCTTTAACATTCTCTATTTTTGGAATAAAACTAGGATCTGTGCTGACAGCTTACATGCCAAGTTTCAGCTTGATGCAAATTTGAAGAGTCCTGAATAAAAACTGCTAAAAACCAGGAGTGTATAAACACTACCTGATCCTAACTGACATTCAAAATAGACAGTAGCTAAGCTGCAGTATTTATATAGTACACGAGTTCATACCCTGGAAAGATAGAAAGTAATCTCCTTCTTTAGAAGTGCTTTACCAAGTATACGATTGGGTCACCTGAAAGGTTATTATAAATAGAACTACTTGGCTGAATACAAATGACGTTATAACTTGGCACCACTGTGTTGGGAAGGAGCCTGTACTCCTGCAGTGCTCTCCAGCAAATCAGACACCTCTATGCTCAATAACAGTAAATTCTGCAATTTCAGCTGAAAATGTGGGAGACTGTGCTATAAGCACAGCCGGCTCCCTTGTTCCCCTGCTGCCAGCTCAGCCCCTTGCAGGGAGCGGGGCCATCCTTGCCCGCCTTCCCCTCTGCACCCTTCCGGAGCGGGCACCCCTGCTTGCCCCTATCCAGGGCAAGGAGGAGGATCTATACGCGTCTCTTTACTGCCTCTTCTGCCGGACAGAGGGTTCACAGGAAGCTCTGCAAGACCTTTCCTCTGCCCCTTTTCTTTTTCCAGAGAGGTCAGGTGGAGCGGTGCAGGGTGGAAGACCACGATAAGCCTATTTCATCACTCAGATTGAAAAGGAAAGTGATGTCCTGCTCACACTACCAGCACTGGCCAACAAAGCCAGGAGCTGAAGCCAGTCTCAAGAAATACGCTCCCAGATTTATTTTCAGCAGACAGAGTTTTCAGTTTAAAGAATTGTAATAATTTATACAGGGATCTGGTACAGCTGTTAGTTTTAATATCTCCTATTTATATATGAAAAGTGTTGTGTAACTACAGGATTCTCTACTGCCTTACTATGTGTCTCAGGGACTCCAGTGAGTGTGACCCTATTAGAGATTATGTAAAGGTCAAGATCTTTGTGAAATATGTTGGAATATTTATTTTTTTAAGGAGAATAAGTGCAGGAAAAGTGCAAAGGCGAAACATTTCTTAAAAGAGAATTATTCAGGAAGAAGTCAGATATAACAACCCTATTAGCTAGACCAATGCTTTGCTTTTACAAAGTTTCTACCACTAGAGTCAAACACTGTGGTGGGTTTTTTTATACAGGGATTCTGTGTGGGGCAAGGGCAGAAAATGTGATTATTAACCACTTGGTGAACATTTCCTCTGAAGATGACTGAAGCAAAACAACATTATTTGTTCATTTATTAAGTAAATTCAGTCGCCATTACATTAGTTGTGTTTGCATCACTCCTTCAGTTCCACACACACCGAGGGGAGGTTTTTTGTTGGAAAAGGAGGTTTTACTAGAAAAGACTTCGTTTAGGAATGAACCAGTTTTGGGTGAACATGAGTATTTCTGTGAAAGAAATATCCGTAAAACACATCTAGATCTTATTTGCTTACATCTGTGCATTTTTTTAAAAGGCCGTTGGGGAGGATGCTGGTGAGACCTGTACCGGAGTGCCCTGTCTGCAGCCACATGCCAGCCGTTCAGGGTGTGCTCAGCACAGGGATGCCCTTGGCACCCATCTGATCCCATAAGCGCTTCTGGTGCTCTTGGAAAATTATGAGTCATGGGTCCTGCTGCCTCTTGCTGGCACGCAGGGTGCTTCTGGTGTCAGAGTCCACGCTGATCGAGGGTATGATCTGAAGGCTGCTGTCTTCCCCCCAAGCTGCTGTGAAAACTCAGGTGTGCTCCTCAGAGGTATGGTGAACATCTCAGTACGTGTATGTGTGATGGGCCTATGCTGACACTACAGCACAGTTTGGGGTCTTGTTGGGAGTTTTTCTCTCCCTTCTGTGGTTTTGGTCTGTGGCTGCCATAGCACAGCACGGAGTTCCTTATCTCTACTCTCTCTCACAGCTACTCCGGGCAAGATGTTGAAAGGCAGCCAGCGGGTCTATAGCAGTGTCCAAGGGGAAATTTGCAACTGATAGCAATGCGGGAAATTGTGTGGAAATCTTGTGAAAGTGGCAGTGTTGGGTTTGGAACTGACAGTGTTTATGGAAGGCAGGAGAGAAAGCCCTGGGACACATTTTGAAATGACTGATTTTCTCAAACAACTGTTACCCTGAGCAGGGAAGAAGGGGAAAATAAAGCAGCCCTGGAAGAGGGAAGGCTGAGCCTGGGAAAGCCAGGTACCTGCCTGTTTGACACAGCACCCAACAGCTACTGCTCGGCCAGGTGCTGAGCTGGGGCACATTGGGGCCCATGCTACAGATCTGCAGGTGGATCCATGCCCCGTGAGGTTTGGGATTTGGGGAGAATTGTCCTCAGGGCTCGCTCTGCTGTAGGAACAGCCCCACCAGCACCCAGCAGAAGGAGAGGTTCCTCCTCCACTTTGGGTTCCCATGGACTTGTAGCGACAGATTAAAAGCAGAGCTGGTTTATCTTACAGACCAGCCTGAAAAGTGTGGCAGGAAAGGAGCAGATTCATCGGCAAGAAGAGCACCATTCAGTGGGTGGGGGCGGTAACTGCCCCAGCCCTCTGATTTTAGTTACTATTGTATGTCTGCCAGAGGCCTTTCCTCCTTGGGAGATTCAAGACCTCTATAAGTTGTTCAGACATCTCTCCTATATATAAAAGTTAGCCGTCATCTTTGCAAGAAATAAGAAACAATGAGAATTAGCTAACCAAGGTACCGGAAGGAGCAAGCACTGTACCCATCCCATTTAGACATTACAAAGGGAATACCACATACTGCATTAAAGACGTGAAATTCTCAACAGTCTTCAAAAATCCAGCTCTTAAGCCTGCCAAAACTGACATACGAGAGAAAGTTAATCTATGCCATTTGTCCTATCAGTTTCCAGGACACTCGTGAATTGTTGTATATGTGACCTGATCCCACATTTATTACTTATAAAGCTCAAAATCTAGGAATTTCTACGACGTCCATCATGTCTATGAGCTAATAAATAATTTCCACACGCTAGGAACCGGGAGTGCAGCCGTGTGCGATGCTGTTTCAGCCGAGGCCGGCTCCCTTCCCAGCGCGACTCCGCGGCTGGACGCGCCGCCGTGCCGGCGCTGGAGGGAGCTGCAGCCCCGGTTACCGCCGCCGTTACCGGCACTGCTCCTTTTGGCCAAGTCCTCTTAAGCAAAGAGGATGAGCATACCAAAATTATTTAAATTCTATCCCTCACTGTCACTTCAGTTCAAGTATCTTCTCTTTTTAAAGAAATCAGGCTAGTTCGTTAACCCTTAAGTAAGCAAAGATTTGCAAAGCCATGCTAAACAGAAATCTTAATTCTAACAGTATTTTACAATTTTACAGGTCATATGATAACAAAGGTACAGAACCAACTTTCTGAATTAAACATTGTATACTGCTTCCTCATTTGAACCTTCTTTAGCATGGCATACTTGTTTCTTATTTCCAGTTTGAATAGAAATTGGATAAAATTCTGTGTCTAATATCTGCCTCTGTCTCATTTAAAAATAATTTCCAGATCAGACATGACAAAGATAGAGGGTTATCTCCTACCCTTAACTTTTGTCCCTTGTTATACCTTGGGGAAGATCATGCTACTGTGATATCTTATAAGGGTTTAAGTGAAGTTACCTGAAGTTTAAAGATTGAATAACCAACACCAACTTTCTGGAGAGAAGAAATGGAAACCTTAGTAAAAGTTGCGTGGTCACTAAGTTCATTCTCTTCACTTTGTGAATTTTTCTCTTGCCGTGTCTCTCCTCTAGTGTTTGCATACACTGTGTTATCACAGATAACTCACTCTGGACATCACTAAAATAGTCACAGTGTTTCTAAAATAGAGGCTAATGAGTTCTTTCAACCCAAAGGTCCTGTTCCACGGCAAGGGGTAATATAATATTCAGCTTATTTGGGCAGACAAAAAAGAATCACTAACCTAAAGAATCAGCTGTTGCCTAAGCACCAGTGTCCATGAGCCTTTTACAGTCAGCTGGTACAGATGTTGCATTGCACCAGTCAGTGATGACAAGGAACCCAAAATGCAAATGTAATGATGCAGATGAGACAAAACTGCTGATTACCTCTTCCTTCTCTGTACTAGGAATGCCTAAGCAGGATGCATCCCATCTGATGATATACCTTCAATCAAAAGTTTACCATTTGCCAAAGAGAAAGATATAATTGAGTATCTGCCAAGACAAAACAACATCTGGGTAACTTGTATGTAAGTGCCTCAGATGAATTAGCTGCTTTGCACCACTTTTCTTAATGTTTATAAACTCTTTAAAAAATGGGGCTTTCCAAGTATTGGAAGACAGCCAAAGGGTAAGTGAGAGCTACAGATTAGTTCATCTAGTCATAGGGGAAATAACGTGGACTTAGCTCAGGAGAGTTTGAGTGCACCTTGCACATGTTCTCCTGGAAAAGAGGGAGCTTTTCTCTCTCGCGGATGAAGGCATATGATCCAGGGACTGAAAGATAGAGTAAGACAAGCTCAAGTTTGACATAATTTCCTATTCCCAGCAAGAATAATAAACACAATTGGACTAGCTTGTCAGCAATGGCAGATGGATTCACAATCATTTGGATTCTTTAGGACAAAATACCCCAAATGTATACCTTAGTCCAACTTCAAGGGAAACAGATGGCTGCCAGTAGGGGAGGTCAGACGAGCCTGGGGTCATCCCTTACAAGCTCTGAGGCTGTGCAGTCTCAGAACAGTCATGACTTGTGGGCAGACATGAACTTCCATCTTCCCTAATGGGTGATGTGGGCAGGTGGCACAGGAGGGTAGAGCAGCTCGGGAGTTAGCTGGCTGGGGAGTCCAGAAGTCATGCAGTCTCCGATTTTGATGATTCACATGGCAAGTGTGGTGAGCTCTCCAACTGAGTCGGTAGAGTAATAGGTGGATTTCGGTGGCATTTTGCCTGAGTTCGCTAAAAGGTCACCGAAAAAGATGCTTCTTTGTAAAACATTTCCATTTCAAGGAACCAGGTCTTTCTGTTGAAACCGAAATGTTTTGCCGAAAACCTGTTGTGTTGGAAAACTCCCAACCATTTATCTCTCTCCTACTCCCATAGAGAGGAAATGGGTTGTCTCCAGCCTTTGCTTCCCCTTTTGATGTTTCAGCCATCCTGTGCTTCCCCTTGTGCCCGCTCAGGGTCCATCTCACAAAGCATACATCTGTTAAATGGTACTGGGAAGTGTACGAGATCTTCAAACAGTGTGAAAAGAAAGAAACAGTACTACTCAATGAAAGAGAGAGACACAGTATAGCTGTGTGATGAGAGTGTATCACCAACTGAACAGGAAATTCAGCCTACCTTTTCTAAAGGACACAGATCACTTCAATTCCTGAAATGCCAGTTTGCACTAGGGATCTTTGATACTCTTTGATTGCAAATACTAGTAAAGCATTTGAGGGCCAGGGAAAAACCCATAATGGGCCAAAACCACCCCTAATGTTACTGAATTAAACCAGGGCTGATTTTGGCCATGGCTGCATTGTGACTTCTGATTGCAGAGGAACATGTGAGGTACACTCAATTATTTGTCATGAAAATACTGGCCAGGGAATTTAGCCCTTTTTATTTTTTTCATTTTTGCATCACTCCCAAATGCCAGTCTCCGCGAGTCTATCTATTACTTGTAAGCATTTACTAATCATTCGTGAACAAATGTTAGCATTTGGTTTGTTTCCATCTGTCATTCCTAGTGGCGGTCTGTGCCTGGCCACGTCATTGCACAGAGATGTGCCGTTGACTTTTTCCCCTTCCTGACAACTCAAACTCTTTGGGTAGAAGAAATATATTTGTGAAGAATTTTAAAATAAGTTGTCAAGAAGGTCGTTGTCTTCTGCTTGAAAGGATCAACACCCTGCTAAGGCAGGATTGTTCTCCCGTAAGCACAAGAAAATACGTTCAGGGTCACGTACTGCCTGTGTCCCCCCCGTAGTCATTCAGGGGTGTTACTGCAGTGTACGTATGCTTATCTGAGCCAGCAGCGTGGCATGCCAGCGTGGGGTCCAGCACAGGCTGCAAACTCATCCAGGAGCCAGGGTGAATGTGTAGGCCCGGGCAGGATGTACTTGGCATGAGCAACAGTTTTTGATTGAACTTTACCTTTCCCCCACTCACCAAAAAATACTGTGAAGTAGCTGGCACCATGCGATTTAGGATTTCTAAGCAGCTCAGAAGAGATTAAAAAAATCAAGGAAAGGGTCTTTGGAAGGAAAAAGGAGGGAACATAATAACAGTTGAGGATGGAAAAGCAACCACCGAGGTAAGCAAAAGCATTATCAGCCTCAAAGAAAGAACTGGAAATATTATGAAAGGTGATGCAAACAAAAAGCCTGCAAACACTTTCAAAATAAAGGCATTGAGTGTGCATGGCCCTTTGTCAAGGCTCCCAGGCCATCTGGCCAACAAATTCGTGAAGTCTTGTAAAATGGCAGTTGCATACCTCTGTTTAGTTTTGCAAAATTTTGTACGTTGTATATCCCACAAATCTTGTCTGTTAGAAGACAGACTATCTTTATCCTGTTTTCTGACTGCTCCATTGCCCGCTACCCTGGTTTATCACTTTGGCAACAAACAATTGCAGGGTTTACATGCATTGCCTCATCACATGCAGCACTGCTGCACCCAGCTAGCATCCATCCGTGCTAGCAAATTGAAAGCCAGTTTAGACATGCCTTTCCCAGCTGTGGTTACATCTTTGACTGCCTTGTGGATCTATGAATTATATTGAAATACTTTTAGTTACAAACCCTAGGCACCAGATGTATGTTACCTTTGTTAGAAGTAGGAAAATGCATTTGCTTCTCCTTCAGTATGTGGTCCTTTTACTCTCTTATAAAAATAGGAAGAAATTTTTTTAACAGTACTTTTGTGCCTATTTTCATAATTGTCATGGGTCAAAATAGTCACCTGAATTAATTTAGTTCAACAGAACACTTCAGCTTCAAATAGCACAGGGCAGTATGGATAGTAAAAATTTATGTCTTTGATGTTGCATTAGGTTTTTGTGAAATAATCTTGGTAGAAGGCTGTTTCAGTGTTTTTGAAATACGTCTTTATAGCTCAATGGAATTGAAAAAAAAGCATTATGAATACATTTGTATACTTGCCTTCCTACATTTCTATTTCCCTTTGCTTTATCTCTCTCTGCAGGCTCAAGGGAGCAGATCCTTCCATGTTTCAAGTTGGCACAGCTCCACAAAACAGCTGTGCCAATTACTTCCAGTTGGGGACTGCCACTGGGTGTATAGCTGCTTGTACTGCAGTTGTTGCAATTACTATCATTATGTTATTTCTTGACACAGAAAGGAAAAAGATGAGTGAGTGTTTGGGGGGCTTTGTTTAAGTGCAGCAGGCCACTTATTCATGCAAACCACTGAGAGCAACTGAGAGGTAAGCACAGTGAGGAGTCAACTTTTTGGAAAACCAGCTCTCATATTTAACTTGGTAAGGAGACAAAGCGATTTCTTAATGAAACCTAATAAACTCCAGGTCTGCCAGTTCCTTCAAAAAGGGAAAGCATTTTTCAATGTCTTAGATTAACACTGCCGTACCTATTATGCCCTTGCTTTTATGCAGCTTACAGAGATCTTTACCACAGCTCCAACCTGCAAGAGCTACTTGTGTAATGCCAATGCTGAGAAAAACTATCACGTGGTTTACCTCCATCTGAAAAACAATTTTGAAGATTTGTTTCAAGTGGTCGCTATTCACACTCCTTTGATCCTGAAGCTGAGAGGGGAACTCTTCTCCAGACACAAAATTAGAGTGGTCTGAAAGCAACTTGTTTTGTCTGGCAGCTAACAGTTTGAAGGGCTTAAATTTTATGTAGCTTAGCATACACAAACATGGCACCCCTCACACGCCCAAGAACTCCCATTCCTTCTGCATACCGAGCCAAGTGGTAGGTCAGTACCCCACAGACAAATGCTGTATTACATCTAGTCTAGATGTTTTATTGCAACCAGTTCAACATAGCACGTCTTCTGAATATTTTTTTTAATATTATTACAGCAAAGCTTCAGCAAGCCCGGGCTACCACACAGAGGCTCTGACAGCAGGTATTACCTCAGGCCTCCCGAGACCTGTCCAAACGAAGGGCCAAGACCTGCCATCGCACAGGCCCTGGCACCGCTCTGGCTTTGCTGGTGAAAGAGAGACAGGACTAAGCTTTTACACTTCATTTCTGTATTTCCTCGAGAGTGTGTGACTTGAAGCCGTGATGAAGGTACCGTGAGGTGACAGGGCAGTGTGAGAGGTGCCACTAACAGCACAGTCCCTGCCAGCGGTGCAATACGCAGCACCGGCCCGGTGTGACGGAAGAGCCGGAGCGCCGTGCCGGTACCCGCCCCGAGGTCCCTTCACCGCAGTTTTATATTTATTACTCGTTTTATACTTTACTACTCGTTGCCATGCCCCCGGCCCGGCCTGTCCCCCGCGGCCCGGCAGGA
>NW_008795129.1:7932242-7987116 GCF_000699145.1 Aptenodytes forsteri
CGGCGTCCCCGTCAGTGCCCGGGCTGCCTCCCGCCGGGCCCCGGCCCCGGGGAGCGGGACCGTCTTTGCCGTCCCCGCTGTCATTTGCTCTGTTTGCCGCTTTATTCGTGGTGGTGGGGGAGCATCATGTTCGTTTTCTTTCATGTTCTTTTCCGTTGAGTGGCTTTCATTCAAGTTTCTTAAAAATAACAAGTGCATCTGTAAGCAGTGACATAATGAAGCTATAAATTCTCCGTCTACTTATAGTTCTTTAACATTTTACAGCGGTCTGCTCTTTTGGGTTAGTCATGACTGAGGGTTTGCAGCATTGTGAATGTTCGTTAAAGGTTTTCGGGGGTGGAGGGTTTCAGCACTTAATAGCGAGAGAGCTAGCTGGAAAATACTTTTGTATTTTTAACTTTCTCTTAAAAGGTCTTTTCCGGTTTTTACATTGTGTTGAAGCAAAAATGACAAAACATTTTGATAACTGATGAATGAGTTAACACGGGTAAAAAACTGTGAGAAAGATATTTGCCAGAATAATTTCATTTTAGAAACCTTGTTTGAGTTTTTTAATTTTACTGGAGTTAAGATTTTCTTTCTGCTGACCATACAATATTATGAAACATAGAATTTTCCTGGCATGAGTTGAATATCTTGCATAGCTCAATGTTAAATAAAGCTTGCTGTAACTTACTTCAGTCCAACAACAGAGCAAAAATTTTGCCAATCCTGTAGTAATACAGTTATGAGATTTTAATTCAATAGTTCTGATAAGTACCTGACTTGCTAGAACTTATCATTTTACATAACTTGAGTTTAAAAGATTGAGCATCTAATGTTTATGATTGTCATGAAATAATTGTAATGTTAAATGAAGTAATCGTAGGCAAACTGCAAACTCCTTGGAGCAATTCTGCCAATTTTGTGTTTTGCCTACAATGTTCCAATCTTCTGAAAGACTTTCAGCCTTGCGAATCTGTCTGAATGTGGAAGAATGTGTTTGTTCTTGTGATTCAAATACAGATTTGGTGCGAGAAGTCTGTGATGGACAAGTGCCCAGGAGTTACTTGTAGCTTTGAAAATCTCCGCTTCAGACTTTGAATGGCAAGTGCCAGTCCCTTAGAATAAAGATACAAGTGCTGGTCTAAAACGTGTCAGGCTTAGCTCAGCTAATGAAAAACATGTGCAACTCGGCAGCCAGGTAGAATTCCCACTGCTTTAAGAATCAGGAGAACTTGCTTGTAGCTGGACATCCTTCATGTACCTCTGAACTGCTGCCCACAGGCATAAGTTGCCTAAGTTGACCTGCTACAGAGGAGCTCGGATCCAGCTAGGTGTGATCGCTTGTCAAATGCCCAAGTGGGATTTTGAATTTACAAAGAGCTGCATATGGGTTTTAATAGTATGTTACAGAGAGAGTTTTGTGGACAGATGTAATAGATACTTCCATAGCCCTGGATTTCTCTGTTTGTAACAGAATGCAGTTTTTGATCCAAATATACCAAATAGGGAATGCAGGTATGCTTTTTGCAAGACCTTTATAAGTTGCTGTAAAGAAGGTATTGGACTGTTGGTCTGCTAAGCCCTGGTTGTGACCAACCTACACATCTAAATCCAGGGCTTCATGAAGTATGTTGTGAGATTCATCATATATAGCATGATTTTAATACAAGTTCTTGTATTAAAAGCTCTGATTGAACATCAAAAAATGAGTGTTACTTAATCAAATCCTCTCAAACACTTCTAAAGAGAGAAGTATGTCCTCATCAGCTTCCTCCTCATTAAACTGGGGAAAAGTTTGTAATATGATGTGATGACAAAAGGGGAAATTATTGTCTTTTAAAAAAAAAAAAAAAAATCTTTGCTTATCCATGGGTTTTTTCCCCATTAGAATTCCCTTCCTTTAAAAATACATGCCTGATACAAATACAGTGATACTCCAGATAACCTTAATTTTCCTATTTACTCTCTCTGCCTGTTATTTCTAAGCTTATAGCCATCACATGATGACTATGGTGAAATAGATACTATACCTTGCCTTTATATGAAGTGAGCCTCAGATATCCTTGTCTCAGAACATCTCCCCAGGTTTTGTGTAATTGACATTTTCTTCAGTGCACTAAAGACCCACCATAGATTTGTGCAACTGATGTGGCATGACTAGAGCTTCCTCGAAGGCAACGTGAAGGTGTGACACATCCTTTAAACAGTTTCCATTTTCCGCAATAGCTGTGGAAAAGGTCAGAATTTTAGTAAGTCAATAGATAACCATGGTATCCTTTTTCTCCTAAGAGCATGTGCATGAAAGATGTCTCACCTCAAGTTTAAGCTGGCTTCAAGTTGGAATAAAGGGATTATGTGACTATTGCTATTGTCATTCATACTGTGGCTTTTCCTAGCCAAGGGCCATGTGGAATTGTGGAAGAATGGTTACTTTTTTTTTTTGCTTTTATTTCTAAGGAAAGTTGTGGAGATTAAATTAGTCCATGAATAAATTAACATGCTGCTGCAAGGAGTTCAGGCTTCTCTTATGGGCCAAACGGTGATTAGAAATAATGCATAAGAGGTGATGGTTTGGAGGTCAGTATTCAGATTCTGAAGAGAGACTTGTGGGAAGCTAAATAACTTGCCCCCTAGTAAGCAGAAACAAGTAGAGGCTTCTGTAAAGCTAAACCAGTCCTATGTTACACCTTTCAAGATATGAATGGAAGGGAAAATCCTACTTCTTGACTAGGCTGTTGCATTGACAGCTGCCTTTAGGTAATCTGTCCTCCATGTCTTCTTGCACAGGGAAGAAAACCTTTTACTCCTCACTGGTCTTTGCTTGCCACATACATACGGGTCTCGAGTGAGTTGTGTCAGGGCTAAAGAGTAGGATTTTCAAGAAACTCTTCTAGATGGTCTTTTGCCTCTTCCCAGAAAGCGCTCTGTATGTACTCTTTGCAAACAGTTTGACTTCTTTTCACCATCTAATTTAACTTCAATAACGGAAAGCATAGATTTATGAAGTATTATGAAGTATAATGCTAGTACCTCTCCAGTCTTATGGAGGGCTTAATGCTTTGGAAAACTTCCACTAAGAAGCCAGCAGAGTTTTGAATTATTAATATGCTCTTAAAAAAGAGGATTAAAGATTGCTTTGATGTACTTACTCCCTTTAAGCATCCTCATTCTTTATCTGGGGGTTCAGTTTTCTGATGGCAGTATGTGTGTAGAGTCTTAGGCTCTAGAGGCTCACTGACCTCCTACAAAATTTTGTAAGTATGACATGGTGCTGTACACTTGTCCTAGATTAGTCTCCCAGGAGATGTCAGAGATCCTCATTAATGAGCATGTAGTTTCCCAGTATTCCTCCAGGGCTTTCCAGTAAAGCCTTTGTCCATACGTTTGTTTAATATTGTTGGAACTGCACTTGGAGCAGGATGATGGAGTTAAATAGCACGTGCAATTTTTGTTCTTTCTGGTCACTGCTGAGGGAGGTGGCATTAAGAAGAATCTTTTTAAATAACTGTCCAACCATACTATTTCAGTGGCATGGCTGGAGTAAAACCTAGAAAGCTGAGTCAGTCAAAAAGGCTGTCACAATAGTCTGTTTCATAAAAGCTCCTCTTCTCAATTATCTATGATTATCTATTCCCTATTAATCATAATTAGACTAGTCCAAGCTCCAGAGGTTTTCTAGCTAGAGCATACATTTTGTGACACAGCAGATTTCCCTCAGATCTGGATTTGTTTAAAAGTCCTCTTTCAGTCAATCATGTCTTGCCATGTTTGTTCAGGGTCTGTTTTTCTCCAGTCATGTGCGAGGTGATTTTTAAGAAGCATCTTAATGATATTTCAAAGGTTATAGAATAGAAGTAAAAGTTAATGTGACAATTACAGTGGTAATTACATTTTATTTTTGAATGTTTGTTGCATACAAGGAATTTGGAGCTAGAAATTGAAACTTGGTATTTTTAAAGGCAGAAGTCCTGCTGATTGTTCAAATTTATAATTTGCTGAGTTATAAGCCATGGAAAAATGGCTGTTTGTGCCACAGTTATTTAAAATTCCTGGCAGTGTACCAGCTTGCGTACACTGCGGCATGGCAGGTTTATGGGCTGTGTTATTACCCTCCTGGTGGTATTTCAGGATGTTGTGGTGGAAGTGAAGTGCTTTCCTCAGAACTCTGGCTGCATGTCTTAGTCCAAATTTACAACTCTTAAGGGGAAAGGGAAATGTATGGGTTTAAAAAAATTGATAGGATATTACGTTAATTATTCTAGAATTTTTATTGTCGTTTGGGGAATTACAGTTTTGATTTGCATGAAAACATTTTTTTTCTAACTGAGAGCGCAGATACCAGATATCAAGCAAATAAATCTTTAGGTTAATGTGAGGCTGAAAATCATGATGTGCAGGGAGAGTGTGTATAATTTTTTGAGTTGATCTACCTTTGCCTGATATCAACTGATGACTTGGAGCTGAGATGGAAATTAAAATCTCCATCATGGGACTTCTGTCGTCTTGGGCAAGCCCCTTAACCCACCTATGCTTTGCAAATTCTCCAGAGTAAATAACTATATCTAATAGCACTCAGTGTCAAACAGACCGATTAGCACAATCCTTTGGAACTCTGTTGTGTGATTTCACTTCTGTTCACTGTTAAAACACATTAGCACTCAACATTTCTTAGCAAAGGCTTGTGCAGACTCCTTGGTGGCAGCACATACAGGTACTCAAGCAGGTTTTTTTAACACGGTGTTAACAAATGTTTGTTGGCTAGCCTTTCTTCAGTGGCAGCTGATGACTTTGAATCACTGGGGTTTTTACTCAGCCAGTATTTAAATTTTATTAGCAGGTTAGGCAGGTTAGCTCACATAGAATTTTTGGCCCCATGTTTCAAGTCTTGGGAAATTTGTCTAAACTACTTTCAGTATATTAGGGTTATTTGGAAAAAGGAGTATGTGACACTTTCATCTGTTTAAACTGAGCTGGATGTAGTGAGGAATATAAAAATAGTTAGCAATTAGGATACAGAAAGTTAGAATATTGTTGAAAGCATTCTAATCATATTGTGTTTTCCTCACAGTAATCTAAGGATATCTTCATATCCTGCAAATTGAGTTTTTGAATGTAATGGAAAGGAATTTTATGGTATCTCTCCTGATTCAATTTGAAACAAACTTGCAGAATCATTATTTATGTCTTATTTAGTTATTACCAATCTGATTTCAAGATAAAAGATATTTAAGTATTCTGTGTAATAGCTCATGAGTAAGATTACTCTTACAGTAATGTATTAGCCCTTTATAAGATGCTGTCATCTTAATTACAGGGGTTGGAGAGAGGAGCCAAAAATCAGTTTTCCACTTTCAGCAATTTCATCACAACTATCAACCAAAAGAAAGAAGGCATCGGAAACAGAAATTCGCCTACGCAACTTGTTATACCCAACATCAAAAATGGTAAGAGAATAAAAGCCCTGTGTTACTTAGTTACCAATTTGAGAAGGTGCTCAGTGTTCTGCCAATATTTGTATTGTGGTAGTGCCAGAAAATCTAGAAATCTAGATTTCATTGAATTATGCTGTGCCGTACACTGTACAGGCAGTGAAATATATGATAGTCCATCCTCTATAGAGGTTATGTCATAGACACAAGTTGGATAAGAAAAAGAAATAGACCTGGATGATGAAATAATCATCTGAAGTTTTAAAGACAGTTACAGATTCAGTAGGCCATCTGCAGATACTGTTTGTCTAATTTCAGTCAGATGGCAGTTTCTCTAGAAATTGTGTCAGAACTTTGTGGAGAAGACTTTTCTGTCGCCATCTGAAGGATGGCAGGGATGAGGCAAGCATAGGGCTTTTAAGAGAGACAGTTGCTGAGAGTTGCTGTTTTTCAGTGAAGGTGAAGGCCAGTGATGACACAAAATAAAAATCACAGGCAAAGATTGGTAAGTTCTGAAGAGCTTTAAAGGTGAGAAGGGAGGTGGTTGTGGTATGATGAGGTAACGATAATTTGATGAAAAGAGAAACTGGAGCTGTATACTCAGTATGGTAGGCTAGAATCGTGAAGCCTGATGAGATGACATTGTGGTTAGACCTGAAATTTTTATTAGATTTTTGGGCTAGGATATGGAATTTCAGTAATTTGGGACTTTTGATAAAAGGCTGTACAAACATTTGTCAGGTTTGTACTGATCTTGCCTCTGAGCAGGTGCCTCTCAGCCTTATTATTCTGTGGTTCTCTGAGTCTTTACAGCACTCAATGAATTCGAGGCTAGAAAGACACTGCATTAATTAGGAGATCTCAGTAGTGTGAGTTTGGAACAAAACTATGGACAGGTATTGTCAGTTTCAAAGCTGTGCAGAAAAAGGTGGCTTATACCTTGCAGGATTGGATCCTTACTAAAATAATCTTTGTATCCTTGCTAGCTGTACTGCAAAAGTAAAAGTCAATGCAAGACTTTTTTTTTTTAAAGCAGTTTTTTTTTACAGAGTAAGGAGGTGCTTTCTATTTAAAAAAAAAAAAGGGCAATCACTGAAACACAGAAGGCAATTATGTGTAAATGACAGCTCGGACAAGTTTTCGTACTTTGCTCAAGTCACTTTGTACTACACAAAGGAAACCAAGGTGGCTGGAGATGGCCAGTGAAGAATTCTCCCACTGCTGCATAACTTACCGGAGTTGAGGTAGAAGAGGTGTTCTTGAGGGCAATACTTGGGGTGAGGCAAAAAGAAGATGCTGCAAAGCATGTCAGAGCTCTGCTGATTCTTACAAAGTGCTGTAAGGGCGAGCTAACAAAGCTGGAAGAACAACCTTCAGGTGGCCATTGCTCTCACCTATATATTTTTAAAGAAAAGTCTCCGTATGTGAATTGCATGTAAACAATTGCAATATTGTTGGAAAGTCCTCAGAGAAATAAAATGTTTTGCCTTTCTTGGATAATGTTATTTTCCTCAGAAGCTAAAAGTGAACTCTTGTCAATGTTAATACTCAGCTGCTAGCCTTTTTAACAGAAACATGCATGCAGTTGATTCATAGACTCCAAGCTACTGTCTTTCATTATTTAAGCCTTAATTGTTTCCTGTCCAGCTTCTGTCTGAATAGTTTCTTAATATAATCTTATGATAAGAAAGCCTGCTGCTTAATAAAATGTAGAACAAAGTAAAATTAAATCTAGTATTGGGCCAAGCAATGTGAAAAATACAGTACCCTTTTGCAGAATTCATTTCACTAAACAGAAGAAATCTGCCCTCCCCCCTTTTCTTGTATCTGATAATGGTAAACTCTAAACACCTCTCTCTCTTGAAGTGCCCTCAGTTGTTGCTGCACGTGATACTGTCCACATTGTAATTACTGCTTCATAAGTACTGAGCTGTTAATTTTCACCACATTAATGCATGGCAATATTTATTATAGTCAAGGATATATTCTTGAAATTGAGCTCAATGGGTAAAATTGAGCAGATATCCTGGTAATTTCAGGATCAGGGTAACCTGCCTATATAAAACCAGTCCAAGGTGCACTCAACATTTTTTGAGGAGATATGTGTATTCTATGGAAAAAATAATCATTAAAACAAACTTCTCGGTTAAAAATGCTTTCGCTATTCTGGAATTCAGGAATTGGTGGGGTTTTTTCAGTTTATTTACACATGTGCTATCTCTCTGAATGTGTGTATATATATGCGCATATACTGGTAATGCTTTAGGCTTGAGTTCAAAGAATGTTAATTTCATTGCAAAACAAAAGCATGGAAAAGGTAATGCTGGTAAATACAGCATGAAAGCTAGGGTGATGTTTGTTTGCTATATAGCTGCCACAGAGATTGAACTTATATTACAAGTCTTCTAATGCAACAATGATTTGGTATGAGATCTATGTAGGACCTAGATTGTTCTAGTTCTTTTATAATGTCACAAATACAAGTAAGATTTGTTTGCTTTACCTACTTTGAAAATTTTCATCTGCTGTGTTGGTCACCATGAAAATACCTGCTGTTCTAAATTCATTCACCTTAAATTTCCTTGTAGTAGTCAATTCTGCTTTGTATCAATGAGATTTTCTTCCTCAAAGTTTTTCATCATTCCCTAAGCAGTCATGCATTGCTGAGTCTCTTTACATGATGTAACTGGGCAAACAGCCAGAAATGATTGCTTTTTCTTGTCTTGTAACATTGTGTTATTGCTTCTTATCAACTCAATACATAAAGTTTCAAGTTTCTCTTCAATGGAACTCAAGTGACAGATCTTAATTAATATTTCTGAATGTCAGATGAGCAAATAAATCTATTTACAAATAAACTTGAATTATGGCAAAACATACTGAAGTTGACAGTATTTATTAAACTTATTATTAAAACTCAGATTTAGTATATCTAATTTAAGCTGTGTATATTTCAAAGAAAATGGCATCACTGACAGGGTGCAAGTTACCAGCTTAGCACCTGCAGCCTCAATTTACTGAAATGAGAAACAGCTTCTGTCAGCAGCTGTCTCTTCTGCAGATGCAGAGAGAATATTTTCCTCATTTCAGTGTATTCAGCTGGTTATAATTCAATGTTTAATCCATTTAAAATTGAGAAGACAGAATGAGAGCTAAATTAAAATGACTTGTCTTCTTCAGAGTATAAAAAAAAGACATAGTTTCTTTTAAGTCAGTCCATCCTGCTTTCAGAGAATGATGTGCAATAGCAGAGCGCTTGCATGGCAGGATTGTTTGGCACCTTGGCTTGAATTAATTTAGTATCTATGTGTCCACTTTGTTTTTTAAATTACTACTCTTCTCTTTAAATAGCTTTAAATTCCAGCTGTGGGCAAGGTTCGTATCTATAATCAATGCCATACTCAGGGGATTGAGGGCAGCTCTGATCTATTATCATCTGATGAATGGTGACTGAGTTAAGTCACAATGACAGTGTCTCTGTCATTAGCATGAGTGAAAAGAATCTGCCTTTGGGTTTTGGGGATTTTGTTAGCAAGTATTTCCCTGCTGTGATAAATGGAGTAGGCAGCTGAGTAGTGATACTACTTTGATGTTTAGTTAATTTTAAAAAACAGCAACTCTTGGTATTGTAGCGAAAAGGCTTAGAGGGTTCTTGAGATAATTCATAGAGGATTGTGGTTTAATATGTTTGACTTTTGAGGACACTTTTATTTTATACAGTGTCTTTTATCCCAAACATACATTATAATTCATATAAATGCTTTTAAGAACATGCAGTATAAATCAGACTAAAAAAGCATTTTAAGGATATTTGAGAAGACACTGTCAGTAAAATGGATGTTTGTGTATACGGCATTGGAATATTTTTTTTCATGTTTTTGGTGGGAGAAAATAAGATGAAACAGATGAAACAGTTCATGGCTTGAGATAAAGACAGGGAGTCCACTTCCCAATTACCATTACAGGCAAAACAGACTTGACTTGAGGATATTAATTTATTGCCAATTAAACAAAACAAAAGCAAAACTCAAAACATCTTCCCCCTGCTGCCCCTTCTTCCCAGGCTCAACTTCACTCCTTCATTCCCTACTCTTCTACCTCCTTTCCCCCAAGCGGCTCAGGGGGGTGAGGAATGGGGGTTGCAGTCAGCTCATGAAACTCCATTTCTGCTACTCCTTCCTCTTCATGCTGTTCCCCTGCTCCAGCCTGGGGTCTCTCCCATGGGATACAGTCTTTCAGAAACTTCTCCAACATGGGTCCTTCCCATGAGTTGCAGTTCTTCAAGAACTGCTCCTATGTGGGCCCTTTCCACAGGGTACAGTCCTTTAGGAACAGACTGCTCCGGTGTGGATCCCCCATGGGCCACAGTTCCTACCAGCAGCCTGCTCAGGCACGGGCTCTCCATGGGCTGCAGGGTGGGTATCTGCTCCACTGTGGTCCTCCATGGGCTGCAGGGGGACAACCTGCTTCACCATGGTCTTCTCCACGGGCTGCAGGGGAATCTCTGCTCCAGTACCTGGAGCACCTCCTCCCCCCTCCTTCTCCACTGACCTGGGTGTCTGAAGGGTGGTTTCTCTTTCTTTTTAATCCCTCCTCTCTCTCTCAGCTGCTGTGCAGTGTTTTTTACCCTTTCTTAAATATTTTGTCACAGAGGCACTACCAGCATCACCCACGGGCTCAGCTTTGACCAGTGGTGGGTCTGTTTTGGAGCTGGCTGTGTCTGACATAGAGGCAGCCCCGTCTGTCCTCTCAGAGAGGCCACCCCTGCAGCCCCCCTGCTGCCAAAATCTTGCCACGTAAACCCTATACAATGTTCTCAAATCAAATATAAAGCACTGCTATTTGTACTTAGAATAGGCAGCCAAATTTATTGGAAAAAAATGTTTAAAGATGCTACCATTTCAACAGTAATTCTCTGCAAGATGGGAAAACTTGCATTTGCCATTCAATTTTGGAGAGGTTCTTTTAGGAGAGTGTAGATGATCCACAGTCAGCTCTAGCTAAAATTATATATCGCAGTGTAGAAAAACTGACTGAAGACTTGTCCTTGTATGTCAGAAAATGGTTGGACTTTGGTGTGGTTGGCACTTGGCTTAACGTTCAGAAGGTTGAGCATCTACAGCTACAAATAGACTTAATGAAAATTCTGCAGCGCTTTTCTAAAAATGAAATTATATATGAGCTTGAGGTTTTCTTGTGTGATGTGAATGCTGCTGCATGTATACCAGTGTGTTATTACTGATGAAATACCAGTGCATCTTATGTAAGTACAATATTTTGCTATTTCCCCTAATAATGAGTTGGAATAAAGATCACCAGCTTTTTTTTATTTTTTTTTTTGTCAGCAGTATGCCAGCCATTCAATTGTGAAAATCTGTCTTGGTTTTCTTTGTTTTTGTAATGGACAAATAACTTGTTTGCAACTTTGTCCAGCAGTTCATTTATAAAATAGTAGAGACTCCGGTCTTTCAGAAAGCCTTAGATAGGAGACAGACTGGCCAATTTTCTCCCTCTATTGGCAGAAGGAAGCACTGTGTTCACAAAGACTTGGTTACAAACTCAAGACCCAGTTTTTGTTTATAGGGTTTTATTTCCCTTCAATTAGTGGAAGTTTCCATCCTGTCTGGGATGAGTACATGGTAAGAAAAGTACTTGGATGGGTAGGGGTTTAAAGACGTAGAAACAGACAGTGTGAGGTTTGGGGTTTTTTTTTTTTCCTAGTTTCTATATATCTATATTTTACTAGCTAACTGTTTGTTATTTATTTGATTGCATTGTATTTATTGGGGTTTTGTTTGGGTTTTTTTAATAAGTGAGAGACCTACCACCTATTTGCCTCGATGTACGACAAAAGCAGCGCATCTCTATAGATACACTACCCCAAGAACTGAAAGCACCAATTCCTCCTGAACCTTCCCTTCCCATCCGAACCAAAACTGTGAAAGATTTTCAGTAAGTTACACTGGTGTTTCTAGAAGTGTACTTTCTTTCTTTGGACTTTCTTTGTTTTGTCCTAATTCACACATGTGATTTTGTTAATCTCAAATAAGAGAACAGTTCAGTAAGACTGACTAGTAGTAGTTGTTAGTCTGGTTGTGATGGTGGGACTGATAACTCTGTTACTGTGAAAATTATCAAAATACTGTGTCTGGCTTGAAGTGTTGTTCTGTTCAAGAAATGGCAAAGCTTGTACTTCAGAGATAGAAATTAAGTTCCTGACATTCAGTGGATGTTTAGTTTTGGAAAAAAATATGTATGGCTTAATGTAGGCTGGAAAATCCCTTTCAATCTTAGGGGGTTTTTTTGTACTGCCAATTATGGTGTGTCCTGTCCATTGAAGTACTGGGCATTCTCAGTCTTGTGTGAAACACTGTACATCAGACGCTTAAATGTATAACATCATATCTGAGGACCTGGAGCGGTGATCACATGGACTGCACTATTTCTAACTTTGGCTAAAAGTACAGATGACCTTTCTTAATGCATTAAGTTAGAGAGCTTTAATTTTCAATATTAGTTTTATGGCAAAAACTTATTTCTTTTTTCATGTATACTTGCTGCTTATGTGACCACAATTTTAAGCAGTGTAAGCGTAAGCTCTTCTAGCACTTCTCTATGAGAGGTGCTATGCTTTAAGTTTGTCTAAGTAAAAAGAGTTTTAAGATTAAAGAGTCTGCGCAGACAATATTTATGCTGCTGCCCCGTAACACTGATTTAGCTAGAAGGAAAGTAGAATTGATATGAAATAGTGTCATGTGTTCCAGTTCCGTTTTTCCAGATCAGTACAGACCCTTAATCAAAACTGTATCTGCATTAGATTTCTTCCAGCACTGTTATGATACTCGGTACATGATGTTTGATCAGCTTAGCTAGGCTAGGAGAAGTCCCCAGGGAAACCACCTAAATTGTTTTTAAATGTGTTTCCCTAATGTCAGGTCTACACCGCAAAGTTTTGCTGGCTTTGCTTGGTTCGCTGTGGGCACAAGGCAATAGAGAATGTTTTTTCTCTACTTAACGTAGCTATGTTCCCAAAAATTATGATGTTGACACTGCCATTTGAGAAAATGGCATAACTTTGTTGAAAAACTAATGGCATAAGGTATGTCTACACTAGGGGGTTCTGTCTGCAATATGTGAGCATATATTGGCAGACTGTTTCTTTAGGGTGGATGTGTTCTTAGAGGGGTATTTACTAATTCATTGAAAGTGTGGCTCTTTTTTTTTTTTTTTTTTTTTTTTTTGCCTTAGCACCCACAGAGCAGCTTTATGCTGCTGTAATATCCTTGAGTGTGTTACAGTAGGATAATCTTGGTCAGGAAATGGGGAGAAGTATTCCTAGGAAGAAGCCCGATTTGTCGTGGGTTTTTTTGGTTGTGTTTTTTTTTTTCCTTCCAAACAGATGGGGAAAAAAATAAAAAAATCACAGTTGTTCCAAGAGGCATATGAGCATATATTCTTCATTGCTCTTTTCTGTGTTTGAAATTTTGTGCATTCAGTGAGGAAAAGGAATGCTTTTTGATTAGTCTGTGTGTGTATTGGGTGGAAGAGGAAACAGGTATAAAAGAGAATTTGACAAGAGGTGATCCTTTGTTGCTATTCAGGTGATCTGAAGAGCTGAAATTTTTTCCATAATTCAGACTTTTGTTTGTATCTATTGACTGCTACCTAATTATGTAATTATCAAGAATTTTATTCTTTCAAGTAAAGTATTAAAAACTCATTAGCATTTTTTGTATGTCCCACTGATAACTTTGAATATCTAGTACAAAGAAATTAACTGGGGGGGGGAGCAAACTGGGATTTCCATCACCAGCATTGTAGATAGCCAAAATAAAATTCTGCTTCAAAGGTTGGTTGGGGTTTTTGTTTGTTTGTTTTTAGATGTATGATATTATACAAAATTTCATATACAGATACTTGCTTTAAGGTCCAATACTTAAAAGAACTTTAAGAGTAAATCCATAGATTTTGTTGTGCCCTTGAGGAATGTGTACAGCTGCATATAAAGATTAAGTTTTATTTGAAAAACTTGAAGAGAAATAAAATTTTGTACAAATGATAATGAATTTGACTAGTTTAGGAGCCTGCATACTTAAATTAGTCTCAGAAATTTTATCATGTCAGTGTATCTATCTTCAGCGTAATTCTGTTCTGCTAATTATTTGTCTTAACATACTGAACTGTGACACCATGAATTAACATTCTGAATAAGAGACATTGCTCAGATGTATCAAACACAAACTATGCTTTTGTTCTCTTGTAATACTATGATCTTAAAATGACAAGGAAGCTGTTAGAAAGATACTGATATTATACTTGTCTGTCTTCTAAGTGTGCTTAGTGAGGAAAGCTTAGAGTTACAGTGCAGTCTAAAGTCTAAGTGGTTGGGAAGATTGAACCCTTATATTACCAATATTTTAATATATTCTTTCTAGGGATGATGTGGAAAAGGCTAAGTCATCAGGAGATTGGAAAGCTGTACATGATTTTTATTCTACAACATTTGATTCTTTCCTGGAGATAAATGCTGCATTTAAGGTAGAAAATAATTCATAATGCTATTTAGTACTTACAGTGCTTTGTATCTTCAACATGTTTACAAAAACATCAGTTAAAGGCTTGCAGCTAGTTACTCAAGGCCACTAAGATCATTTTATCATGTTCTCACCTGCCTTTGGTAGACAATCTGTTATTGCATTGATTTATTGATTCCAGTTTAAGCAACTGTATTTCAAGTGTATGTGGAGCTTTAAAATTCCAGTATGTAGTTTGTTTTGTGACACTATGACTGTGTAGATACTTTATACACAAACTACAGTTTAAAAAAGTGAGCTAATACGAAGGCCCAGGCAAATCTGGAAACAGAAATTCCCTGTCCCTAAAAAAACATGTGATATGGGCTCAGGTAGTATAGCTGTTCTACTCAGTTTTCCTTGGGAAAGATCATATTTGCGTGTGAAAACTTTCTGAATTCATGCTAAATTAGTATTTCCTGCCTGTTACAGAGCAAAATGTGCTTATGATATTTAATATGGACAGTAGGGCCTGAACCTAGACAAAATAACATGTGACTCTTAGTCACTTAACAAATATTGAATGCTTATCAGACGAGCAACAAAATTATGATGGATCGACAACAAAGATGAAAGATGGAAAATTGATGTAACTCATTATTTGAAACCCTCTTACATTTTAAAAATAGAACGACGAGGTAGTGGAGTTATGTGCATAGTGCCATTGTGTAAGATTAATATTGTTTAGCCTCAGTTTTCACATATTAATAAAAGCAACTTAGATTCTTGTGTTTTGATAAGGAAAATAAATAGTTATATCTGTATGTGTTTTGTTTAAACTTGCTGTTAAACTTTTGTTTTCAAAGACAGCTAAAATATTCAAAACATTTCAAAACCAAAATACTTCATGTATTATCTAACTTACAGAAAGATACCAATTCTCCATTTAATACCATTGAGGACTCTGGAATCAATGCAAAATTTGTGAATGTTGTCTATGATGCCTTATTAAATACTGTAAGTAGAAGAAAAGAATTCATGTTTTAAAACATTGTAACAATTACTTCAGCAAAGAAATATGCTAAGAAGCAATTTATATCAAAAGTTTTTCTCAGATAGGCATGATTTCTGAAGAATCTCTCAAAACATACTTAAAATGGTCCCATGAGAACTGCCATAGAATCATGAAAACTGCTCTAGTGAAAGAGGAGGAAATTTTTGCTACTAGTAATGCACAGTTTATACTGTGGTAGATCTCAAAGACCGCTTGCAAGATATGACGTGACTGTGATGGGACACTGCATGGTGGGCAAGAAGGAAAATGTGAGGATGGGGGTAGCAAAAAGTAGGTACTGTGCCTAGTAAACAAAGGATGGGAGTAACTTAGAAATTATATTTACGGTTTTAAAGTTGTTTAAAGTGTTGAAAGCCACCATTGGCACAACTCCAGGCCTCAGCTAATAGTCTGTGAGGAAAGATGCTTAGGAGCTCAGCATCGTAACACAAAGCTTTCTTAGCTGGCTTGAATAGCAAGCAAAACAAACTTGCTCGTTCGTACAATATCTTGTATAGAATGTGTATAATTACATCAGATATGATTTTTCCTCTCCTTTTTCCATAGCCTCAAGATGTTCAGAAGTCAGTCCTAAAAGGAATAATTAATGGTCTGCTACAAGAATGGAAAGGGTAATTATAACAAGCGTTTGCATTAGTGCTGTGCCAGCACTTACAACTGATACGCTTTTTGTCTTTATTGTTTTAGCCAAAGAAAGAAAATGTTCTGATACAACTTATACAACTTGTCTCCATTTGGCAGGCAAGCTTGCTGAAATATATCTTCAACTCTGTAAGCTGACACTGAACCTCTGAGAGGCAGACCCAGACCCAGCCATACATTTCCCCACAAAATCTCAGCTGCTTGTTTCCAGGGCAATCTTTCGGGCATCTGAACTGTGAGATGAATTAAGGAGTAAATTTTTTTTTTAGAGTAAATCATATTCTCCCCGCACACCCCCAACAGCAACTAACATGTTTTAACCTAGTTAATTCCTTGATCCGAAGTTTACTTCACAATACCATTCATGTGTGGCAATGGCATAGAAAGGGCAGTGCTGGATGCAGAAAGGGATAGCCCAAAGGCAGGAGGTTTGGAGATGACAACATTTTAGCAAGAAGTAATAGAAGTGAGAATGCATAGTTTGATTCACAAAAAAATACAGCAAGAGACAGCGCCTTGTTGTGACTCACCTGTGACCCAGCCCTTGGCTATTCCTTTCTCCACCTTATACTACCTTTTCTGCGCTGTTGCTGCATGTGTGTTTGTGGTTATCTAAAAGCCTTGAAGCAGAAAAACAGCAAGAAGTACAGAGGCTGCAGTGGTAAAAGTGTATGGAGAATTCTGGCAGGAAATATTTAAGGTGGGGCAAATAAACTCTTCTGTGGTGTCACCTGAGATAGACAACAGCATGGACTACCTCTTTGGAACACCTCTTACTCTTCAATTCTGACTTTTTTTTTGCCTTCTCTCTTGTGTTATGCCACAAAAGGCAGATGCTACTGCCTTTAGAGAGCAGTCAGAATCTTTAAGTGTCCTTTTCAATTTCTGAAAGCAGTGAAGATCCTTAAATATGGTATTCGACATGTATTGGCAAAGCAAAGTTAAATCGTAGGGTGCGTGATTTCATGACTCTTAATGTGTGTATACGATGTATACATATGGTTCTGCTTATTATTTCATTCATTCATAGGCCACGAACAAAAGATGATCTTAGAGCATACTGTATACTTTTACAGGTAAGAACAATACAGTATTTTTATTTAAGTATATGTCTGCTTAACTTATAATCTATAAACCAGTATACTATGCAAACAAGATACTCTGTATAGCTGAGATACTTCACATTTAATTTCCTGTTATAAGAATGTATTAAAATATGGAAGAAGTGTAGGGTGTGCATGATGGGAATGGGAGCTTAATGGAAGATAGTTGATGGGGAAAGATTGCATAGATTAAAACTATGAACTAACAGTTAGACATGTAATTGTTTCCTATCATTTTGTGGGTTGAAAGAACAAATGTTTTAGCAGGCTATTTGTTCTTATTTCTTCCTTATTCCCAGATCTGCTTTACTGGTATGCTGTAACTTTGACCTTTCCAGAAAGTTTCAGTATATGCACTTTTTGATATTGCTGTAACTTTCTCCAGTGTTGCATTTTATCCAGCAGACTCTCTCCAGTCTATCTGACAGGCTACATTGTCTGATTTCTGTTTGTGTTAACCTATTACCTTTGCTACTGTAGTTGATTTGCATTTGTAGCCAATTTCCCCTTTAAATTTTGCCAGTGTAGATAACACCTCTCCACACAAGGAGAGGTTTCTGCTGTTATTTGGGAAGATCAGATGGTAATTTAATTTTTTGAGACAATAGTTTTATTCTCTGGGGTGGTATACGAGCTGTGAATTATAAGGAATATATCCTGCTGAAAAGTGGGAATGTGTGAACTCATACGTATGAGAGAAAATAAGTTTGGATTGATGTGCGGGAAGACAGGAGCTGTGAGAGTCCTTATTACTGAGATGGAAAGCACATCACCCAGAGGAGTGTAATTTATGTGCTACACAGTAAATGATAATCCAGAAAAATATATTGAGTACTGCCTTTATTACCTGTGGGCTTTCTTTTGAAACAAAAAAAAAATCATACTTTTACAATATAGAAGTTATGTATTTTTTTATTTGACTAGAAGTTGCAAATCATTTTTTTCGTAGTTTTACCACTGTCACAGCAATTTTGTGAATTCCTTTCCTGCGTAATTGTATTGGCAACGACAAACATAAAAAATCCTAATGACTTTTTTCCCTTTATGCAGTTTATTAACCTAACACATTTTTTTAATCTTTTTCAGAATCCTCAATTTAGTAACACTTCTACTTATGTCATCTATGCTCACTTGCTAAGACAGATAGCAGCCTTAACAGAAGCTGACCATCATTTCCTAGTGCACTGGTCTAAAAAGTAAAAAAAATAAAAAAATAAAAAAAATTCCATTTTTAGGATTAGAATTGTTACTGTATTTCCATTGATGTTGACTGTTTTATAAATTATATGAAAGCTAACTTAATTGACTAACGAGATTGTTTTTGTTGTTTTCAAAGTACATTTGGACATAGTCCACTAAGTGATACTGATTTATAGATGCAAATTGTATATAAAAAGTAAAAAAAATAAAAAAATAAAAAAAATTCCATTTTTAGGATTAGAATTGTTACTGTATTTCCATTGATGTTGACTGTTTTATAAATTATATGAAAGCTAACTTAATTGACTAACGAGATTGTTTTTGTTGTTTTCAAAGTACATTTGGACATAGTCCACTAAGTGATACTGATTTATAGATGCAAATTGTATATAATGTATAAAAATTAAGAACTTTATGCAAAAAAGCCTTAATTGCAAAATAACCTCTGTAAGTTATTTTTCCGTAGCACATGCAAAATAACTTATGTATGTAAATTTTTTAGATACATGTTTAAACAGTATTATTAATACAAGCATCTTTATGGTCTTTGTTTAAATAAAGGTTTATCTTGCATAATTTGCAAAAGATACTGTAACTTTACTGTATTGTATGAAAACCACAAATGAAATCGAGTCCCTGCTCTGTAGTGCTTCGTAGTGTAATAGAGGTAGTGAGAGAATATAGTTAGGGCATTAGATTTTTAATTAATTGAAATAACCCTAATAGCATCTCACTAATAAAGTCATATGGGGGTAACTGCCCAAAGAATGGCTTTTAAGTTGGTATGCACGTTGCCTTCCTTATAATGACTGTGCAAAAAGCTTAGTCTGGGGTAAAAAAAAAAGTTTGAATGGCCTTATTCACAATTCCCTGATCTCCTAGGGAATCTGTTAATAAAGGATTTTCTTCTCTGCAAGGATGGAAATTATATTTCCCTCTCCCCACCCTATAATATGTCTACATTTGCTTAAAATTGTGGTAATATGTGATTTCATTTGAATCAGTGTTTACAAATAAGGTTTATCCTCTTGGTTAAGGATGCAATAGGCATATTGATGTTTTTATTCTTAAAACGTATTAGAAATCTAAACCATCAAAATAGGAGAGCTCTTATTTAGAAAAGGATGCTTGAATACATCTACACATATGTGTATTGTTGCGATGTTATGGAAGTGGTGCAGCACATAATTTAAAATGTGCGCTTGTCACAAGTGTATGAAGTACTTTCCACTCTTTATTTAATGGGACCAGGTATCTGAAAATAAAAAAATCAGAATTCCTCAGTATTCAGATTGTGGAGTGAAATAGCTAAGGATTTTTGTTTTCTTTTTGTTTACTAAAAGTCAAGAGTGAGTAATGATTCTATTGACTTTTTTTTTTTTAAATCACAGACATTACAAAGCATAGTTAGGGGTGCACTGAAGAGCATTGCTGTGTGCCAGTATTTAAAAGCATGCTTCTTCAAATTTATATTTGGAGTTTTGTTTTTATGTATAGGACAAAAACATGTTTTTTAAAAAAATAACACTGAAATCTGATAATGTAAACTGTAGTGTGGATAGTGATCACATGAGAGTAACTGTAGCATGTTTGGTTTAGGATTTCACAGAGGAGGTTCAAGCAGCTGGTGGACAGGTTACTGCAATTTATTTCTTTACGCCTGTTTCCTGCAAAACCTGAAGAGTTTCCACCTATGGTGAAATGTACCTGGTGGATTCCATCAGCAACCAAAGTCCTGGCTTTATTTAGTAGGTATTTTTCTTGAACTGTGTATGCATATGTATGTGTATATATATATATGTACATTTGTGTGTGTGTATATATATGCGAGGGGATAGTTTATACCTCTCCTTTTCTGGGGGAGACTGACAATGATGGTAGCACAGTACAACCTACAATAAAATGCCAACAAGTAGTAAGCAACAAAAACATTTTCTATTGGCAAGTCTTCATACTTGCTTTCCAGTAGAGGGTAACTGCTATGCATCGTTTTCCTGTAACAACTACTGAAGATCATTCAAACAAAAATCCACAGAAGTAACTGATGGTTAGGGTTTCCCTTACATTTATAAAAGCAACTGTTTTAAATGTGCAGTTGCCAGAATTTCTTCTGTAATTGGCTTAACCCCACAGAAGTATTTCGCATCTAAGAGAAGTTAGGCAATGCATATGCCTCTTAAGTCCAAAACTACAGCTTAAAAAAAGTAAGTCCCTGTCCAGTTCAACGTAGAGCACAGCAAATTTGACCATTGCAAATACAAATCTTCTCCTCCGCTCATCCCCAATAGCTTAGTGATTAGAGCATTTACTATGGAAATGGGACGCTTAAGGTCAGTCCCCTTTTCTTGAGGGGTAAAAACCCTTTCTCCTTTCTAGGAGAAAATGAAACCACCAAGTGAAAATTAAGATTGGAATGAGGATGTTTGCATTTCAATGTCAACTTAAAATTTTTACTTAAAAGCATTCTGCACAGTCCTGCCTGTCCAGAGCGACAGTTTAGACAGATAAGCTCAACTGTATCTAAAACCAAGAGGTGTGTTGTCTAGTCATCTATGAAAGAGTTGCTAATTCCTTAATTCTGGGAAAAGGGATATTTAGTAATTCAAAGTACACTACTTTCTGTCTGACCGATCAAAATTAA
Source organism: Aptenodytes forsteri (assembly GCF_000699145.1). NCBI lineage: Eukaryota > Metazoa > Chordata > Aves > Sphenisciformes > Spheniscidae > Aptenodytes > Aptenodytes forsteri. The sequence goes on from NW_008795129.1 coordinate 7,952,831, forward strand.
ATTATGTTTAAGTGCTGCAAATAGAGAAAACTTATTAGTTGTTTGACATTATATGAATGTTACATAATGAGATAGGCAGCTTAAATGTGAATTGGTTTTCTTCATTTGGTCAAGTACTTAATTTTTGTACTGGTGAGTCTAGATGGTATAGTAGTTACCTGGGGAAATAGGCATATCTTCGCATACTATGTTTTGTGCCCCTCCCTTTCCATCCCTTTTGCAAACAGGCATCAAACTCAAACAGATGATTGTTAACTGGAAAGCATGTAGATGTTACATCCATAGCTATGTTTGAAATTAAATGAAGGTATTTAAGAAATCCATCTATCAAACTGCTTTTTCATTGATTTCAGCAGAACATAGCATTCTTTATCTATGAAACCTTAATTTAGTGTATATCATTAAGTGGGCTAGAGTCAAATGGAGGTTCTCTTATAAATGGGCTGAACTAGGGATTTACTATTTTCTACAGCAATTAATATGATATCATATGGTGTTGTGTTATGTTATAGTTGTAATTCTGTAGCTAAGACTGAGACAAAGTTTTTAGTAGCTGCTTTGGCTTAAAGTTTCTGAGGTCACTGGTACTCAGGATGCCTAGAAACAGATGTGCCGAATCCAGGCAGTATTTTAACTTCTGTGTTTTCTTTGTAGATGCTGCAAATAGTCTGATCAGTCCTTCTATTATTTCATATACGGATTTCTATAATTCTACACTTGATCATATTGATCTTATGGAAGAATATCATAACTGGCAATGTTATGGAAATTCTCACAGGTAAGAGGAATAACTGGTTGTTTCTGGTTAAGTAGTATGTCAAAGCACCGTATCTACACTATGTATATCTATCTTATATATATAGTGTATATATAGTATACATACCCTTTATGTGTATATATAGCCACATTAAATACTGTATTTTATTGGAAAAACATAGTACAGCTACTACTTGCTATACTTGCTACTGCATGGATGTGAGCTTGACTGTAATAAATCTCACTCTGCCTTTGCAAACTGGAGAAAAGATGTAAAATATAGATGATAATATGAGTTTATTATTTATTGGCAGAGACTTCTAATAGTGTCTTACTACAAACATATTTTAACCTCCAATACATTCATAGAAAGTGGTGTTGTGTGCATACTTACCACTTAATGATGAAAATGTATCTAATTACCTGTATATATGTGGCTCCGATCATATTTGTCCCAGTGAAATCAATTGTACTATTTCTGTTACCTGAAAATAAACACACAAGTTAAATCTTTACAGACTCAAAGCTTGCACAGGTATTTCTCTTCTTGTGAGAGGCAGCCAGCAGTATGATTTAGAAACAACTAGAGAAACAGGCATTTCATCTTTCTGCTAAAGTTTAAAATCTTAGTAACGTTTTCCTAATAAAAATGTTATTTTGTATAGCTGTATTTTTCAGCATATCAGTATGTATCACTCAGTCTTTACAGCTTGAATCACAAGATCAATTAAAATTTCCCCATATTTCAAGACTTTTCAGTAAGCTAATTTGAGACATCAGCCATCCAAATGTAGCTTTTTGTTTATTGCGTGTGCAATTTTCCTTGCCTTTAGCAGCAGTTGAGGAAAACTTGGAAAACATAGTTTGCTCCACTGAAGCAGGTATTTTAGGCTAGGCTTCTGTCTGATACCTGATTTCTGCTTGGGAAGGAAGAAAAAAGAAAAAAAAAAAAACACCAAAACCCGTGGACACATGATAGCAATAAATGTACAGTAGGCTTTGCATAGTCTCAGTGAAAGCATTGGAATCTGAATACTGCTGAGCTTCAAAATTTATTTTTTTTTTTGTTTTTTTGTTATTGGCACCATCTGGCTGTTTTGGCACCCACATCCAAACTTATGAAAGGGCTGTGAGATTTCCACTGGCTCCAGTTCCACCTGCTCCAGTTCTTTTCAGTTAGCTGGGACACTGGGAATTCAACATATATCAAAACAAAGTTTGCTTGATACATAATTTCTGGAGTAGCTGAAGTGCAGAATAGCTGTATTATTCTTAAAGTAAATTTAATTCTTTTACTTTTACAACCACACTTTTTTCCAATTTTACATCCACTTAAAAAAAAAACCAACAACAAAAACCCAACAAAGAATCGCAATCAAGACTATACGCTTAGAACTAAGAAGGCCAAGTAAGAGCAAGTTCTGGTTTACCTTCCATATGAAATATTTTGAAATACATAATTCTTCGAACTAAATCAACACTCCTTGGTAAAACACTTTGGATTAGGATTTCCAAGAGACCAAGTGAGAATATTTTTCCTCATTTTCCTTTCTTTCCTAAAGACATTAGAATGCAGAGCTTCTCACAGGCAGGATTCAGGGTGCACGTATGCAGTCTGGATTAAAGATGCACATGTAGAGTCTGAAGCTCTGGGTATTTCAATATGAACTTCTGCTAGGTGATGCATGAGCTAAATCAACAAAAAAATTACCAAAATAACCAGTAACAAAAAAATATTTTACCTTGATGATTTCTGAAGTCTTTGCAAATTATTCGTATTATCTGATTGCAGTGGAATGTGGCTGTGATCTGATATTTTAGAAGTCCTAAACACTTGTAACCCCCGGTTAAATCTGAAGGACCTGTGCAAAATCAGTTCCTTTGAAAATCAATTCTGCAGCAAATAAACCAAACCAGAAACATTTCTACCACGGACCTAAGAATGCTACACTGAGATAGCTGTTTTTCCTGTATTTAATAAGAAGACAATATTGTTTTCTTTAATTCAGTGTAGCAATTAAAATTTAGTATTTAAAGCAGATGGTTGTCTTTTATTATGTCTATTGATAATAATAAACAATAAAAAAGAGCTTTATTGAGGATAAGTATTATTACTAATTACAATTTCTAGTAGTATTTGCAAATAAGTTTGTTCTACTGAATTGAGTATCTATGTGTACAACACAAAAACACCAGCAGCTATTTGCAAATTACTGTCAGTGGAGGGAAGGTAGTTCCTGAATGATAATGCAAAGATTGGCTCCTGTATTCTTAAAAAGAAAATAATATTCTAGGTGCTAAAAGAAATATTTTATCTTCTTTTCTCTTGTTGTTAGGTTTTCTTTCTGTCAGTATCCATTTATTATTTCTATAGCGGCAAAAAAAGTTATTATTCAAAGGGACTCAGAACAACAGATGATAAGTATTGCACGGGTAAGTCATTTAGTGATAAATGTTTGTGTATCACCCATTGGTATTCTATAAGTTTTTGTTAGACTGATATTACATACAGCCTTTCACCACAACTTCTAGTATTTTGGACTACCCTGAAAAAGAACTTGAGCTAGTTTACTATTCCTAGTCTACAAATGTCCATGCTGGATTCTCAATATTTTTTATTTTAATGTGCTTAGTTTCAGGATGCTTATAAATATCAGTGCTGTGGAAAAAGAGTTACAGTAATTTTTATTTTTTTCTTTTTTGAGAAACCAGCATAATGTGCTAGCATGATAAATTAACAAGATAATTAAGGAAGAAAAATTCCATGAGAATTTTGGACTGTTTCCTATTTTATTCTGTGAAGATACGTTGTCATGGAAGACCAAGATGCAACTGTATGTTCACAAGTCACAGAAGAGGTACTGCTTCTGGGCGGCCTCTTTTGTTTTGAAAGAGGCATTGTCTGCCTCCTTCAGTGGTAATTTTCTTCAGGTGCTAGGTGATACTGGTTTCCTCGGTGCTCAATGTGGCAGCACCACCGCCTATCCATTCCTGTCTTGCTGGATGTGCCTTGTGAATAGCTAAGTAAAGCACAAGCCAGTCTCTGGAATCTTATGGGTATGTTTTTAACTCTCTGGGGAGTTGAAAAGGTTGTTGCACAATTGCCGCCACCTTGTTAAACTTCCTGATAAGTGAGTTTGAATATGGTGAAGTTAGTTTGAATATGGTGACGTTAGTTTGAATATGGTGTAAATGCTCTCTGCAGTAAAAAAGAAATTGCTCTCCATCTCTTAGAAGATATTGAAGCAGCTATCATATTAGGGTAATGTCTTTAATGCAAGATACTAAGGACTTTTTACATTTAACAAGTGTGGCACTTTGTTTTTTAAATGAAGATACTGCATGTATGATGTTCTTTTTCATTCAAATAGCAAAGCCTTGTGGATAAAGTCTCTCGCAGACAGAAACCTGACATGAATATGTTGTTCCTAAATGTGAAAGTGAGGAGGACGCACCTTGTTAGTGATTCACTTGATGAGGTAACAAAAAATGTAATTAAATGGTGTGTTGCTGCAGAATAGCTATCACACTTAGATTTCAGTTTGATAAGTCATATTTAAATCTTTCTGCGCTAAGAGATTGGGAATATAACTGTATAATACTAAATAAAGAGAACTGAATTATTGTCACAATAGCAGTGCTGCAGATTAGATTGGGTTAGACATTATGAACTTTATTTTCTGTCCTCATACTGCTCCATACTAAGCCTATAATAAACATACATGTTTGCATGCCACGTGGTATGTATTTGTGTTTGCAGTTTTCGTCTTAGAATACAGTGCATAATTACCAGGTTATATAGGACTTGGTTCCATGATAGGAGCATGAATAGTAAGTGACTAATCACTAATGAGTTTGTTCTGTTCTAATTCTTGGGATATTTTTATTCTTTTCCGTCACTAACTTCTCTATCCTATAAGAATTATTTTAGGCTTTCTTTTCTTAAGTTCTTGATTTTTAACTAATTCCTCACATTCTTGAAGGTAATATTTCCTTTTTTAGAAATGAAACAGATGTGTCCATTAAAGGAGGCAATTCTTCAGTCTCCATCAGTCTCCAGAACCTTGCTAATTAACATTATTTAATGAAATCTAGTTCCCTACACTTACTCAACACTAAAAACAGCCTGATGGTATTGAAAAATAAGTCCAAGTGGTGAAAACAAGACCAAACAAGTTCTGATTACTCATGTTCAGAAAACAGAAGTTTAAACTTTTTTTTCCTAGATTAAAGCCTGTCTATTTTGGCCTTCTCTCCTAAGATAGAAGAAATATGAGTGGCAATATTGCTTTCCCTCAGGTATTGTAGGGATTTTTTTACCACACTTAAATAACCAAGAGCAACTTCGAGATTTCTGATAGCCAAAATAGTCTCCTATTTATTTCTGATCTTTTCTTCTACTCATCTCAGGGATGAGTAAGAATGTATTATATTATCCATATTCTCAAAAGTGTGGGGAATGGAAAGTGGGGGAAAGATGTCTTATTTGTATTTCGAATTAAAAAAAATAATTTGCAAAGGAAAATCACATCAGCTAATAAATACTTTATGTCAAATAATACAAATACCTACAGTTATAAAATTTGTGCCACAGGAATTTACTTGAGCAGCTAACAACATAGAAATTATTTTAGCACATGCATCTTCCTGACTGGTTTAAACACTTTCTCGGGAGTTGGCCAGTAATTAGTGATTTAAAGAAAAATTATATAGGGACTTGATCTGAAAGATCATTGCTAATTGTGAAAGGCTGTAATCTAATTCTTTGCAGGTCTTTTGCATACCTGGATGAAATGCTGTCTCTTAGGACAAAGGAATGAAAAGAGCTTGTTCCATTGTCTAAAAAACAGTTTTACAAAACAGCTGATACTTGCTGGCAGGTATCTTATGCTGAACAGAACAATGTCCAAATATTGAAAGTTTTAGCTACCTCCTTATTTCTAAATATCTCCATAGGATGTCTAATTTTTTTTATCTATCATTTCTTCCTGGCAGAATGGCTTCTGTGCAGGTAAAAAATTATACAAGTCCAAAATATGCCAGACAGACTCAATTCATCGTATCCAGTAGCTTATTAAAAGCCTGTTTGCATACCACCTAACTTCTTTTCAAGCCTGGAGTGTGGCACGATGTGCAAGGTAGATGACGTCAAGTAGTCACGATTGTCTTGCTTCTGCAATTCAATCATTGTTTTAATATAGTTTTGACCTATTAATAGGAGATGATGCAAATTGCTAGTTTAAACAAAGCAAGAGCGGTAGAGACAGAGAGATGTGTTCTCTATGGCTAGAGGCAGTGATAATATGTTAAATCATCTTCTTCTCCTTCTTCCCTACCTATTTTGCAATAGCTAGCAAGGAAGAAGGCAGATCTGAAAAAGAAGTTGAAAGTCACATTTGTAGGGGAAGCTGGTCTTGATATGGGTGGCCTGACAAAAGAATGGTTTCTTCTTCTGATTCGCCAGATTTTTCACCCAGATTATGGTGAGTCCTCATAAATGTTCTTAAGTACAACGTGAAAATTTGTTCACTTTAAATTATCAAAACAGTGATGGATAAGAATTCTTCATTAATCCAGTATTAGGCAGACCAGTTACTAATTGATGTAAAAACAAAAGCGGGCAACTTAGAATTGTATATAGATGAGAAGTTCTCGCATAGAGGAAGGTGGAAGAGAGTGGGAAGTACTTGAAGAGCTTTGAAGATCTTGGCTTTTGACAAGGAGGTTCAAGCATTGCTGAAAAACTGAGATTTTGCTTCAGTGGTATGGCAAAATTAGAGGGTGAACAAATCTCTATCAATGGAAAGGTTTAGAATTAAAATTAGGATTCAGCTTTTTAAGACTCTGGTCACGCTAAACCTTGTTTCAGAAATCAGAGGCTCAATGTTTATGATTTGTTAGTATCCCTAGGCTAGTGAGCATATTGGATACGAGCAGGGGGATTCAAGACTAGCAGTAGATTTTCCTTGAAGTTCTTCCTCTGATGTATCTTGTGTCGTTACAGTGTTTCCATCTCTATCCAGAGACAGGATCTTGATTTACCTCTGGGCAGATGGGAGAAGGCCATCAATTATTTTATGGAGTAGGACAAGGATAATTTAAATCTGTTATAACTCAAATGGAATCAGGCCTTTGAAACGGTTGTTTCCATTTCTCTTCTGAGTAGAAAACTCTTATGAGTTTTCTATGAGTGTTAGTGAATTGCTAGACCTACTAACAAGCTAAGAAGCAAAAACTGTGCAAGCCATTGAAACACTGACACTTGTTTGCCCTTGGAAATTTTCTAGAATTCACACAAGTATATGTGTGAATTCGTATATTTGGATTTAAGAATAACGTTCTTCCATTTAGCTTAATATGTTGTTTGGTTGCAATTGGAAATTGGAACCAAATTGTAATTGGAATATGATATTCCTGTTCCAAAATAGGAAGAGACATATAGCAGCCTCTGAAGTAGATGGCTTAGCAAATATTCGGGTGTCAGACTCTTCTCCTAAGTAACTAGCGATAGGATGAGAGGAAATGGCCTCAAGTTGCGCCAGGGGAGGTTTAGATTGGCCATGAGGAAAAATGTCTTTACTGAAAGAGTGGTTAAACATTGGAAGAGGCTGCCCAGGGAAGTGGTTGAGTCCCCATCCCTGGAAGTATTTAAAAGACCTGTAGATGAGGCGCTTAGGGACATGGTTTAGTGGGCATGGTGGTGTTGGGTTGACGGTTGGACTCGATGATCTTAGAGGTCTTTTCCAACCTTAATGATTCTATGATTCTATTCAAGTGGAGATAAGGCCAAATGTATTTGTCACATGCTATCCTTGCCTCTTTCTTCTCATGCTGCATTTTCTGTTTTTACACTGTCCTCAGCTGTCTTCATATTGCTAGTTTAGGGAGTTTTCCTGGTTTTTGTAAGTAGCTACAGTTGGATGCTGTTATGCTCATTTCTGGCAAACTGCTGACTCTGGCCTCCTGTGTATCAGTGGTTTCCATTTGCACTGATAGTGTCTGCAAGTTGTAGCACTATTTCTGTGATTAGTATAGGTAGAGATTAGTTCTCACTTGAATCTTTGTCGTTATATATTCTGTTTGGGGTATCTGTGTGGCCAGTATTCTTAAAGTGGCCTGAGATGCTCTCAGGATAGAAAGGTCCTTCAGCCAGGTGCAGAGACAGTATAGGCAGATGTGAGACTGAATGAAATAGCCTGCCTCTGCTGTTACCAGGACCTGGAGCCCATAATGATATTTGCAGGCCCAAGGGGGAAGAAAAAAGGAAGATTTTTTTTGAGTAAATGGGAGATTGGAAGACATGAATGAGCATTCATAAACAAGCAGTTCAATCTACTTGTTTTATATTGCTGTAGATGGAGCTGGGTGGGTTTTTTTTCCCCACTCTAATATTTCTCAAATGAGTCAGCTTTCCTCAGCTGTGCATGGATACATTGCTGATGTTATAATGGGTTAAAGTGTTCCCAGGCTGGCTCTTATATTAGAAACATTGATTTCCAGGGACTTCAGCATAACACCTGACGGTCATTGGTAGAATGCAAGAGCTTGTCTGTCTTTGCCTGGAAGTGTCCATGTCCCTTAAATGCATGGTCCTCTGTTGTTTATAGGAGTCCTTCCAAAGGTCCAGAGTTTTGAGTCATAAATATGTCCTCAGATCTTCTGAGATCATTATTTGCCTATAGCCCTTCTTCCAGTAAAAAGGGGTCTGTGTGGAGAGATGACATTTGGTGATAACAACCTTAATAGGAAGCAATTTATCCTGGAGAAAGTGTTCTCTAAGTTTGACAGTTCTGTTAGTAAAAATGTGTTGTCAGCAGAGCTTGGTAACTGATGAGTTTGGAAACATTTGAGAGTAATTTTTTTTTCACCAGCTCTGGCAGGCTTCCTCACTTTAAAGTGTAAATTCTTTCATTAATACGACCATCAGTCAAGTGTGGGAGGAGTTCAGAAATGTTCTTGTCCCTTGGAACGGGACTGTATACTCTGCCGTCTTTAATGTTTAAGTTGCAAATAATGTGTGTCAGAAGTTTGGAAGGAAAAACATAGGAAAACATCACTGTTATTACCCTTTCCAGGTTAGCTGATCCTGCAGATTTAACCCCTGAAATTAAAGAACTCCCAGTTAACGCAGTTGTCTGCCCTCCTATGTGTGTTACGATGCTTTCTCCATCTTGTTGCGGACAATTAATAAATGGGATTTGAGACCTATTTTGTTCCAGCATCACTGCCATATTTCAGTATGTGAACCTTGCTCTGCCTTACATGCAACTGTTCTGTTGCTTCTGGTAGAGGCACTGTCTAAACATTTTGTGATGAGCACCTTTTTGAGCTTAAGTTCAAAAGATAAAGTTAAGATTTTTCGGGGGGGGTGGAATTTGAAGGCGGAGTTTTACCTATACATTGTCATAAAAACTAGATGTCCCTGAGAGCTCAGTTGGATTTTTATTCTTTTTTTTTAATCCAAAGGAGTTTGTTTCATTTAAATATTATTTTTCCCCAATTTTGTCTTCAAACACAGATGTGGTGAGCTACTGCATACAAGATGTCCTTAGAACTATTCAGTGCTTTGGTTTGTACACTGACTGTGGAAACAATAATAAACTGTCGGCCCATTCAATCCCAACAAATTAAAACCAGTCATCATGTTTTATCCAATTTACTTCTGCATTGCTGAAGTTAACTTAGAATCATAGAATAGTTTGGGTTGGAAGGGACCTCTAAAGGTCATCTAGTCCAACCCCCTGCCATGGGCAGGGACATCTTCAACTAGATCAGGTTGCTCAGAGCCCCGTCCAACCTGACCGTGAATGTTTCCAGGGATGGGGCATCCACCACCTCTCTGGGCAACCTGTTCCAGTGCTTCACCACCCTCAGCGTAAAACTAAAGCTAAACTTCACTGTTAGTGCACACTTAACTAGAGTGTAAGTGTCTTGTTTCTCTGAGCAATACTTCCTAGGCATCTTAAAGCTGTTACATGGTTTCATTATGTAGGTTTTTACTTTCTATCACTCTTTAAAACAGAATGATCCATATCCGACGCAAATAGCAGTCAAACTAGTCTATAGTCGTGATTTCAGTAGGATCTAGCTTGTCATTTAGACCAGTGAGTGGTTTTTTTAGGGTATTTGTGGTTTGGGGTTTTTTTTTTAACTTCTCTGATAGAATTTTTTGACAGAAAATAGGAACCATACCCCTTTGCTGCTAGTGTGTGTATAAGATAAACGTTTTACGGCTTTCTGTTCTAAGAAGGTAAAACTTACGGGATTCATGCCAGCATTTTTAAAGATTGTCATCTGCTATTGACCCAGGAAGGGAGGAAGAAATGGGTCTACATTGCAGCAAGAAAATTTTTGGTTAGACAATTAACGTTTCTGGCTGTACAGATGATGAAGTACAGTGAAGAAACAGATTGCACAGAGACAGTGCAGAATATCCACGGCTGGAGGCACTGAAGAACACATTGCACCGGCAGCCATCAGGGTTGGTGGGCTTGGGCCTGCTTCAGGCTTGGCGCTGCCCTTGGTGGTCCTTCCGCAAGCACCTGGAGGCTCCTGCTGTGGGTGGGAAGACGGGGCTGAGAACAAGCGTGGAGATATGGGCACTCCTAGGAGCACTTTTAAGGGTGCATATGTGAGAAAGATGAGGTTTTGTACCACTTTTTATTGAAGCTCAGGCTTTGTAAAGGCCACCGTTCCCGTTCTGCAGGCATGTTCACCTACCACAAGGACTCGCACTGCCATTGGTTCAGCAGCTTTAAGTGCGATAACTATTCTGAATTCCGATTGGTTGGAGCTGTATCCTTTTATGTCTGCTAGACAGTGCTAAACAAACAGCCATTCAATGAGTTGGTACGGGGATGAAATAAGGCATTGATTAAAGCTCATTCAGATGTTGTATATACAAGTGTGTTCCATTTTAAATATATAAAAAGAATGTCGTTCAAGCAAGTGAACTAAAAATAGGAAGAAAATGGTGGTATGTGGGTACGTGGTATGTTTTACAGTCAGAAAATACTAGAATTAAGATTAAACATACAACTTTTTTGTGTATAAGTTGTAAGTTTTTATGTACTTACACCTCTGAGTTTCATTCAGTAAACATAAATGAGCCTGTATGCATTAATATTTCGTTTATGTCCCTGTTGATCAGTATGTGGCTTTTTTTTTTTAACTGAATGGAAGCCACATGCTATTTTGAGCATAAGTTTATCTCCTAGGTTTTCTGTTGTGCTCAGATATGAAGTCCTCAGACAAATGATTTATGATAATACATGCTTATAACTCCACTAAAATGAGATGATGATGTCCCCATTTTACCGATTGCGGTTGGACCAGATGATCGTTGTAGGTCTCTTCCAACTGAACTATTCTATTCTAGTGAAGCTGAATCGTGAACTGGATTCTTCTAATTTTTGGTATAATTTCAAATCTGTTTCACAAGATACACTTAAAGGTGCTAGCTGATGAGCTGTAGTGCCAGTGCAGGTTTGTCTTTATGCTTTTAGATTTATTTAAAACAAAAATTGCTATACTGAGCTTTCTCTAGAATTTTTGGATTAAAAATATATACCTACAGTTCCCTTTAAAAACTTTTTTCATAACAATACTATGGAACAATTTATTCTAGAAATGCTTGTATGGAATATTATGATGAAGATTCTCAGTGTTCTGTCAATGTGCATCATTTGACCATTTTAACTACTATTTAATTGTAATAAAAACTGCATTTAAAATTGTCAGTCCAAAAAAATTAAATAATTTCCATTTCTTCTGTTTGTTTAGCATGTGTTAGATTATGCTGAGTAAAATCTTAAAACACTTTTTCCAAGTTACTTAAAATATTAACTGTAATAAGGATGTGTGGGGTTTGCCCTTAACGTTTGACATATATAGCTTATGGGACTTGCTGTATATAATAGCATCACCTTGGATATTCGTTTCCCACCTTGCTGCTACAAGAAATTATTGAGTCCTCCCATTGTTCCTTGCGATCATAACACACTTGTAGGCATCTGTGATGTCACATTAGATGACCTGTTTCAGATTATGCCCGTAAGTATTACCTTTTTTCAGAGGCTAAATTACCAATTTAAAACCTGTTTTATTTATATTTAATGCTTGAATTATAAACTTTGAAAACAGCCCTTTTTTCAGCACAGGCTGGTAGAGTCTACTTTTTCTGTTGAATCCAGAAGTTTCTCCATGTTTCTAGCATAGCAGAATTTTTGTTGATCTACTTGAAGTTAGAATACCAAAATCTGATATGAGCATTCTAGACACATTTTCTGTAGTAAAAAGAAAAATGTAACAGTTTATACTGAAATAAAAATAAATAAATATATATACACACATATTAATTAAGCAGTATGTTTTTCTTTGTGTACGCATTTTGAACATACAGCTTTTTCCAAGATACTTTCTGTATAAAGTAATCATTCTGGCATGTCCTTGCAAAGTACATCACTTAGTTTTGTAGATTTACTAGAGTTTTTATTCATATTGTAGGAACTGGCCCATGGACTAAGTGAACTTCTATCCTATGAAGGCAATGTCGAAGAGGATTTTTACTCAACCTTTCAGGTCATTAAATATACAATTATAATTCTCAAACTCGTTCAGTGATTTTTACCAATGTTTCTGCAATGGAGTGGCCTACTACTGTGTGATTGCTGATTGTTTGCAATATAACTGCACGGGCATTAAAGCTTGCTTCAAGAACCAGTCTAGTCCTGGGGCCTCGGGGCATACAGAGGCTGGCTCATTACGGGGCTTTCAGCTGTTGTCCCCCGGCAGCGGAGGTGGATCCGAGTACTGACTGCCAGGGTCGCATGGCCAGCTGCTGGTGCATTTCCAGCTCTTTGCTTGCTCTGACACCATCACCTTGCAATCGGTGACCTGGTTTGTGGAATTCATCTGGCTGCAAAACAATCCTTTCTCTGACTAACCCAGATGCTAGTCAAAGCTTACTCTGGTTATTTTATACGCTTTGTCCTGACCTGTATGTCTGCTACTTCAATCAAGAAAGCCTTTTTCATTTATTCATTGTTTTAGAACACATACTATTTAGTAAAAGTTCATGCTGGTTTATGGATGTTTATTGGACTAGTATTGACCTTTTTTTTCCCCTCAGCTTTGAATTACATTATTGTCAGATCATATGAGAATTTTTGTAAAGTGTTTACTTTTGAGTTTCTAGCTGAGCTACAGTGGAACAAATACCTTCTTAATTGTATTTGATGCTCCTAAATTGTTCTGTTGTATGAAAAACCCTGTGGCTCCAGAGCCTGCAGGTCAGTTTGATATGCCACTGTGTAACAGGGTAAATTTTTCTACTTTGAATACCAATTTCTTGAGCAATTTGTTGAAAATTGTAATACTTAATTTTTAAAAACCCTACAACCCTCAGAATTACAGCATGTGCTAAAGAGAGAGACAGGTGAAATACATTAAATAATAAAGACAAGCTTTATAATTTGTGAGTATATGAATGTATTTTCCAGAACTGACCTTGACTCCTCTTTTTCTCAAGGTTTTTCAGGAAGAATTTGGTGTTATAAAATCTTACAACTTAAAGCCAAATGGAGATAAAATTCCAGTCACAAATCAGAATAGGAAAGGTACTTCAATACATATTAACTACACATATTTGGCAGATTTAAGTTTGTCCTTTTTTTCCTTCTTAAAAGCCTGTGTTTTCTTTAACAAAGTGAAAATTAAATTACTGTAGTCCTTTCTGGTATGCCTACCAATTTAATAGTATCTAAAATGAAATGCATTCATTTTTCTTAATTCAGTACAATTTGAGAGCACAACAAATTATTATTTAAAATTATTATGATGTAACAAAATAAAATATTTTTCTTTTTTAGAATACGTGCAGCTCTATGTTGATTTTCTTCTCAACAAATCAATCTACAAACAATTTGCAGCTTTCTATTACGGATTTCATAGTGTCTGTGCTTCATATGCATTACTGGTAAGAATAAAATGAAACATAACACTTCTGTTTCAAATATGTGACAATGACATCTAAATTAAACAAATTATGCTGGATGATTTTAGGATTCATGAAGAATCTTGATTAATCAATGCAGTTGATTAATCCAACATAAGCAGAAGAAATTAAGAATGTAATCAACTGTAGCGTTCCATTGAAAACAGATAAACAAAGCTCCACAAGCTAGGTTTATCAGTATGCATTCACAGACACTTCATGGGCTCTCGTGTGAATGTATTCCCTACAGTTACGAGCAGCAGAGCAACTATGTCTGTGTGCTCTTGAGTGACTCCGCTGAAAACACCTATTACTTTTTGCAGGAAGAACACTCAGTGAGGTTGAGATTAAACATTCTTCCTGTTTGGCTGTTGGAATGCCTTTTGTAACTTACATCATCCCTTGTGCAGTAAGAAGAGAAAGAAGAGGCAATTACAATTTGCATGAGATTTTCTTCATTCCTGTGAAATTAGCCAAGTATGACACACTTGCACCAAAGTGAGATCTGACTAACGGCAGGGAAGGTTCTGGAAGGAGAATGAAAATCCATTGAAATGCCATGATATACTTTCATGCAATTTAACGATGTTGTAGTAAATGAATAAGTAGGTTCTGCAGGTGTATGTTTAGCTACCATGTTGTTAAACATGGTTTATTGTTATTGTATTTGCTTTGCGCAGCAGTGTGTACAACTAAGAGTCAAGTTCTGTCAGCCACTGCTACTCATCAACCTACATTGAGACTTTTCAGTGTAAATGAAATAGAAGTTGTAACCAAAATTGAGATCAAGACCCTCCCTCTGAATTCCATATGTACAAATTTAATTTCCTTCCTGACCCATCAGATGACAAGCAAGTCAGTGTAATAAATGTAAGAATGAAAAAAAAGTGAGGAACAAAAGAAATACGCTAAAATATGATGTTATCCAGTAATTTGCTTTTTACTATATAGAGTAGTAAGAGATTCTTCAAAGTACTGAGGAATTCATTTTTCTATAAAACAGTATGTATCGAAGTTATAGATTTATATTGAATTATATTCTGTTATTTTTTCTATAATGCCAAATGAAAAATTTAATCTGAATCTAGTAGCATCACTTCTCATCTTTAAAAAAAATTAAATATTTTATCCTTAATTTCTGGCAGCTACTTCGTCCAGAAGAAGTTGAAATTCTTGTCTGTGGCAGGCCTGTCCTGAGCTGGATATGTCTGCTTTACAGCGAAGTACTCAATATGAGGGCTACCAAAAAACTGATCTTACTATACGGTAGGCTTAATTTTTTTCATTCTAATTACTGAGTTTAAAAACACCATGGAATGGTAGACCGTTGGGAATAATCTCTTCAAGCATAATCTGAGAATGATTGAAGTTTTAAAAACCCATTTCCAAATAAGACAAAGACACTATGAAATTATCTATAAAAAGGAAGTGTTAGATCCTTAATGGCATAATATGTTGCTGAATACCTTTAAAAGGTTATGATCAGATTGAAATGGAGACAGTTTAAAAAGAGTAGCTTCAAATCCTGCATAGTGAAATCTGAGTCTCTTTTTAGAAGATTGGATAATAAAAATATGCTTTTTCTCTTCCAATTCTATTTGATACTAAGGACATTTATATTAGTGAATAGAAGGCATTTATATTTTTATAGAAAAGTGGGTTTGGGCATCATTTGACAAGACACCATTCCAAAATTCATAAAACATTTGTACTTGTCAGGTCCTTAGGAATTTATTTAACCTTGTATATTAGGATACTACTGATGTCCTATATATTACATTAACTAAATTCTCAGTAAGTGACATTCATCATGTAGTACTTGCGGTTGTATTATTATCCTCATACTGTTTTGTCATGATATTGCATCTTACTTCATTTTCTTCTCCCTCTGCCCTGAACATAGATACTTTTGGGATGTAGTGCTTGGATTTTCTCTTGACCTTCAAAAGAAGCTGCTACATTTTGCCACAGGAAGCGATAGAGTACCTGTGGGAGGAATGGCTGATTTGAATTTCAAGATTTCAAAGAGTGAAACATCCACTAATTGGTAAGTAGTTTTCTGGATTTTTTAAATTTTTTGTTAAATTATTTCCTGAGAGCCCTTATCACTCTTGAATGTCTTTTTAAAGAAGAGCAAACTAATGTATAAGGAAGAAACTGCATGGACTCCTTTAGTTTGTCTTCAAAACGTTATTATACCCATTTATTGATTGCGTAGGTTTTGCAGGTGACCATCTAATACAAAATTGATTCTGCAGTCAATGTTTACATTTGAGGCCAGGAATTCTTTATTTATAGAGATTCCTTACATGTTTTCAATGCAAATAAATTATTTGTTTAATTGTTCCTAACATGACAGCTGAGCTAATGAAAATGTACTGTGAATCACCATGGATTTTTCTGAATTCATTGAGTCTGTTTGTCATTATGTATAGCAGCCCTTGCAGTTGCAGAAAATGCTTGTATTCTTTCTTGATGGTCTAAATAAGAATTTTAACATGTATGGCTGAGAAGATATAGCATTCCTTTAGGGTCTCTGGTGAGTAAGTGTATGGCTGATACAGAGGTTGCTGAGAAGAAATAGGAACAAAGCAGCCTTGTAATTTCATTGTGAAGGTTAAATTGTTCATGCCAAGTTCTTATGTTTCTGGTAGTGTTTTATTTTGTATTGAATCGACTTGAGAAATTCCACATACTTTCCAGCTAATATTTTGCTTCTCAAGATTGGAGAAAGTCACCTTAAATAATTTGGAAAACTGTATAGAAAAGCTCACTGCTCTGAAGCTCACTGCTAAACAGTAATTGCTGCTAAGCAGTAATTACTGGCTTTACCTAGATTTCTCAAACATTTAGGGTAATCAAAATACTTAAATGGAACTATATTTTTAAAGTCAAAATTTTGTTGGGTTTTCTGTGGAGAGCTGAATTAAATGCATAAACAAAATAAATTTTGATTTTGTTTTTAAATTGGATTTATCTCATTACTGTGGTATTTCTAATGCTTTATTCAATGAGCTCTAATAACTGGTTCCAGTAACATGTTAAAGGAACATAAGGATCTGATGAAAAATGAAGAAAAACCAGTCAACGCTGAATCTCTGTTTAAGTTCATTCTCCTGTAAATTGTTCTTTTTCTTAAAAATGGGAAAATGTGTTTTGAAATAGTGTGCATTTTAAAATTATGTAGGTCTGTGTTCTGCAAGATAACTGTTGCAGTCAGACTGCCTGCGCAGGGATGAACATAGACATGTTGGCATTGCATTGCTCACACAATAGGATCAGAGTATAACAGCAGTAAGAATTACCAAATTAATATCCAGTTTCCCAACTTTCCAAATTCTGAAGCACGTGACTCCAGTCTGATTAACAGATCTTTGCTTGCTTGTTTAAAGGGCGGGGAGGGGGAAGTAGCTTGGGTTTCCAGATCTCGGGGGATTCCACACCCTTTCAAGAACATTTGCTCATGACCAAAGGCCAAGCTGCTCCCATTCAAAAGACTGAGGGCTTCAATGAAAACAGAACTAGAGAGCTTTTGAGTCACGTACTAAAATTTAACTTCTAAGTGTCCAAGTTTTAGAAATTTTTCAGTGTGTTGGGTTAATTCCAAATGTCAGGTTGAGCTTCAGCTCACTGTCTTTCTCCTCTCTCCCCCGCCCCGAGTAATCAGCTGTAGGACAAGTCTATATCCTTAGTGCTGTCCTGCGTGTCACTTGAGAATATAAAAGGCAAGAAGGTGCCATAGCTTCTTACTGCCTGGGGCTATGAGGCAGGATGTTAGTGGCATCTCATACTGATGGCAAAACAAATGCTTCTGCTACTGAAGAACAGTTCTCATCAAACCAGTCCGTTCTAGTGAGGAGAAGAGTTTCCAGTGTTTCATTCAGTCAGGCAATCCTAAGAGGTACCTGCAATATATATTCAAACTCAGCTCTCAGAAGAAACTCGAAGCTGAAGGTGTTGGTATGGCTAAGACCAAAACTTGTGAACTGTTGTTTTTCCAGGGCTTCAATCAGCTCCTCAGTGCTCTGCACTGAGGCATGTGTCTGTAAGGATGTATTTTACCAGGCTGAACTTTGAGTTCTGTATCCTTACAGTAACTGTGGTTCATCTAGGTGTCTCTATACCTACTGCAGGACCCACCTTCCTTCTTCACGTTGTGGATTCTGATTATACCCAGATTTTGTATTTAGAGAAAAACTGAGTTTGAAGTCACGTGGTACCTGGAGTTTCCAATACCTGGAGGGAGATGTTTCCAACTTAACAAAAAAAGAAAGGCAGGGAGGCAGTTGCAGGCAAACAAATTCACCTGAGGTGCATGTGACCAACAGTGGTGTTATGTGTGTTTAACAGCACTTGAACCATCAACATTAGGAAAAATGTTCCTTTTACAGCGTTTCTTATTTAAGTAATGTTTAACTGAAAATGTGTAGGCAGTTTGTAGTGTTCTGTTTCTATTGTATTATTATTAAATGTGGTTTTTTGTGGGGTTTTTTAATTATTTTAGGTTACCTGTGGCCCATACCTGCTTCAACCAGCTTTGTCTCCCTCCTTACAAGAACAAGAAGGAACTGAAGCAAAAGTTGATCATTGGAATTTCAAATGCAGAGGGTTTTGGTCTAGAATAAAATTAAATACTTTAAGAACAGCATTTTTATGTAGCATTCACTCTCTTCTAATTGTGCCTTTAAGCTTTTTGTTGTTACGTCTCTTGATACAGTGCCAGTCTCACCCAACTTAGATTTTTTTTTTTTTTTTTAATAATTAAATATGAAGTGTATGGTTTTTCCTGAATGGCAATACATTTACTGCTTGCTTTGTCACATAGAAAGTAGCTTTCTTCGTACAAAAAGCTAGTCTATTTGATAAATGAAACACAACTAAGACAATTTCTAAGTTATAGTTTGTTTCTGTTTTTTCTTAGTAGCACTTTATCATTAATCATAATTCCTTTACATCACAGATATCCCACTGGGAGATAATATACAGAATATTTCTTTATTAGCTAATCCCAGTGGTGGAATGTTTTCAATTAACATGAATAATAGGAAAAAAAAAATAACATACAGCATGTAGCCATATTTTCACAAAGGCAAATAGGAATTTTAGTCTTTATAAAATGTATGCAGTTTTAATATTCTGGATTTCCTTGTCAATGAAACAGGCTGTCTAAGAAGCATGTAAATAACTGCCTTTGAACAAATAGGGTTTTGATAGTGCCATTTACTGCTAAAAAAATATTTTTTATGAATTAGAGGTTTTAGATGTTCTATACTCAGCTTTTACACTTGACTGTACAAGAGTGTTAAAAGGTAGTTTCTTCAGCTTGAGGGGATTCAAGTTCAAACTACAGGTATTAAGCAACTTGTATGTTCATTCTTTGACAGCAAACTAACCAGATCTACTGTAGCATTATAGTAAATAAAACTAGATATTTTAAAATAAATTCCACATATGGTGAAATATTTCAGGAAAAGAATTAAATCCACAACACATGGAAAACTGATGTAGTGTATCATGCTATCATTTTTTTCAGCGACTTTGTTGAAAGTCTTAAGTAAGCTGTGACAAAAGTGAATACAATAACATTTCAGAAGAATGTTGATGCTTTCATTAACTTGAAGGCCAGCATTTAAAGACAATGTTTTGTGGTTTTCACTACACAAACTCCATGAAAAAAATTCTTGGTATGCCTGCTCTGAGTTAGTAAATTAGGATCTGGGAAAGAAACTGGTTCTAAAATGCAGATGTAATTATAAGTCTGGGGTTTATTCATTAAACAGAAAGAATTTATCAGCATGCAGTATAGTATTTTTTTTAATGAGTAGCTAGTCTGTGTTCTATAGATTTTTCTTTCAGCTGAATGAGGCCCAGATCGCTCAAGACACTTTGGCATCTAATTTGTCAGCTTTCCCCATTGACTTCTGCTGGGACATGGATGCTTAAATATCTTGTAGTGTCTGTACTCAGTTACTTATTTGCAATAAGAGTAAAATATTATATTATTCTTGTTTTCCCTTTCTGTATCATTTACATACAACCAACAGATTTACACATGGTGAACAAATTAATCTGCCTAATCTGTAGTTTCAAAGCTGTTGTGGATTTTCTTCCAATAGCTAAGTGTAAATTTTATTCTATTTCTTAGAGAAGGTACTGGCAATTTTACTGTTTTATTAAAGCAGAGATAAATAGTAGGATATTTTAAAATATTTGGCACTGTATTCATTTTGCTCTCCTTGAAACCAGTAATAAAATTTCCATTGACTTCAGCCTGGAACAAAACTAGGTTAGCACAGAGAGTGTTAAAAGCAGCTCTTCAAACTTGTGCATTTTACATTTTCTCTCAAATGGAGATTTTAAAGTAAATTTTAATTTACAGGATTTTAGATGTTGAGAAATAAATGAAACTTTCACCATTGCACTGAATGAACTAGATAGCTTCAAGCAATGTTAAATTTCCAACAGCGGAATGTGGTGGACGTAGGTAAGAAATCTGGAAACAAACACCTCCCCCCTTTCCCCTCTCTGTAGAATTGGACTCACGGAAGGTTGGCTTATGAATAAATAGCTATACAGTTTGTCTGAAAACACGGCAAATTAGCCAAAATATTTTTTTATGGCTTAAGCCCACTTTTAATAACTATTTATCTATTATTGTTAAAATAAAAGCTTTATCTTCTTATTTTCACTGAATTGCACTTTGCCTTGGGTTTAGTTTTATTTATTGAAGCTTTTTGATTTACTGTGTAATATTACCTCAGAATTCTAAAAAGGCTATTGTATTTGCATCAGTTTTTAAATAAGATTGTCATTCAATGACATTTTATATATTTCCTGATGTTGATAAATGAAATAGTAAATTTTGTATTTGTTAAATGAAAGCATTGCACTGTATTTATGAAATAAGCCTCTGATCATTTTGAAACTTTTCCTCAATGGATGTTTTGTTGTTCTTTTTGTCTTGCCCTGTAATCCAGCAAATTTTTTGTTTATCTCCATCATTGTTTTGTACCGTACAAAAGAAATCTGGTTTGTATAAACTTGTTCATTACTAAGTATCTATTTTTATGTATTAAAATTGTGCAGTCATTAAATCAAATATTTCAATTTCTGGCCTCACTTGTTTAATTTCAGATTTCCAAAATTGATCATAATGGGTTTAAAAATATGATCAACCTATCTGCTTTTGTCTTATTTTTCTTTTGAAAAGTTTTCTTTACAGTAACAATTTTGCTAAAACATTTTGAAAAAGAAACTGAGTTTCAACTACCAGACATACACCCAGAAGTATATTCCATATTTATAGTCAAAATTACAGGTGTTCCAGTGCATATCATGGTGTAACAATGCTGCAAAATAGCATGGATCCTCAATTTTCCTTATTTTATTTCCTCAGTTGCCAGATTACTTTAAGGTACAAGGGGAGACAAAGCCAAGCTGTTGTACGTTTTAACTTTTTCTGACTAATTTTAACGCTGACATCGGGAGGGGCAGGTAACAAGAACATCATGCTTTCTCACGGACACAGGTACCGATCACAGGACGAATAATATCTGGACTGATTCAAACTTGCCTCTTGTCTCCTTTGTACCACCCAAGTTACCTACAGATGGCAGCAAAGATGAGGATTGAAACCACTTAATTAGATGTCAGACTTTCCTCTTAACTAACAGTAGATACTGTAAGTACAAATAATGAAGAAAAAAGTTATATCTTATAAATGTATATCACAAATAATTTCAGATTTGCAAAATCAGCAAATATAAATTGGCTTCTAGCAAATGGATACGGAGGAGGGAGAAGCAGTCGCTTCTGTCTAGCGTTGGGTTTTGAAAACGTCTTCTCTTTCCCTAATGTGTTGTTGGGATCAATGAGAGACTCTGCCAAAGCCTCAAAGAGAGGAGACGGATTGTTCCTGATCTCTGAACAGCCAATAGCCTCAAGGCTGATATTTAGAAAGCAGTTAGAAAACCTAGCTTGCCTTGTCCTGTCCAACTAGGGATCAGATGGCTGGTGCTGGGGCTTAAAATTGAAATGCAGTACTTCCTTTTGATTTTTTGGCCAAAAGTGGTGAGGTTCCTTCTCTGTAGTTGTAGTTGGTGGTGGTACTGGTTGACTTGCTCCAAAAGCAAATGCTGTATCTGTTGTTACTTTTCATAGCTGTGGTATTTGATATTCTTTCAGAATCCTTCCCTGAAAAAACTGAAATATCTTAAAGGTCCCGCAAAGCCTCTGTTTTCATGTCCTGACTGGCAGATTGTAAGAGCATGTGTTTTTCCTTCTAGAGCACCTAGTTCTCTTCCAAGAAAACTTCTTTTTTGTTTGGGTCAAATAATTTTCCATTCTATTTGGATTTTATTTTTCTTCAGGATCTGTGCTGTTGTATGTGTTGTTGAATTTCCTTGCACTTTTAAAGATTCATAGTGTCTAGGAAAATAGTAACAGGACGGCTTGGACTGCCACAGCTGTTTCACTTGTGCTAGAAATGTTCTAATTCATAGACAGGTGGGTTTTGTTGTTAAATTAACAAGCAAAAATGGGCCCCCAGAGATGTGCACCTTTCAAATTGTTAATTAAATCCTTATTGAAGACTTTAAACCCCAATGGCTTTATGTAAAATATAACAAGGGAACAGGTATGGCAAGGGTTATTATAGTTTGATATAGTTAGTGCGTTCATAACTGTAGAATGGATATCTGATTCAAAAATAACTTGTTCTACAAACTACATTTAGGAAAGAGCACTGAGGTCAAGGAAGACGGAGAGATTTTGTCTGAGGATCTGGTAGAATAGTTGCTCATTAAACTCTGGAAGGGTGGGAGAAGTTCATGTAAGTTGGGCAGCACCTAACATCAGTTCTGGACTCTTCCGCAGTACTAATGTTAAATAATACCTACATGCGTAAGAATAGGGTATATACATTAATGGTTTTGTTGCATGTTTCAGGAGTTTTATGTTCTACCACAGCAAGGCTTCATTTACCATTTTTCTTTTTGGCATCGATTTTTATGGTGTGATATTTGTAGTGAGTGATGAACAGACTTTTACTTTCTGATGCAATATTTTCTTCCCATGAGAGTTGTCCTACGTTATCTAGATGTATGATGGTCAGGTTTAATTTATGGGCTTCTTGTTTATATGGTGCTTTAACTCTATAGCATGCTTTTATATTAACCAGGAGGAATGCATCTGTTCTCACAGAGTCCTTAGTATCTTTACACTAGCATCTCTGGCTGCTGCCACACTGTGGATGCTAACAATCCAGCCTCCGCTGGTCTCTGTAGGCATTATCAGAACAGAACTATTTGTAACTACATGTAAGTTGTTCAAACCATCTCGTCAACGAGTGCATTTACTCGGCGTACATTCAATCTCTTTGCTCTAGCGGAGAGCTAGAATATTCATTTATTTTGCTATTCATTTCATGTCAGTAGCAATACTGTGGAGGGCAGGAACTGTGCTTTGTCCCCTGGAAAATCAATCCAGCTGGATATAAAGTAGCCAAAGCACAGTAATTTTGAAAACAGTGTGGTTTAAACTCAAACATGTGGGTCTTGGTTTTGGTTGCCTTCTAGTGATTTTATGTAACCTCACACACCTTATTTTCAAGGACTGTGGTGGCAGCGTGTATACTGCTTGGGGGTTTTAATAGTTGGCCTTGATTAGTAGGAAGGAATGGGTAGATGGGCCAGTAACATATGCCACAGCGAGCAGTGAAGGCACCTAATTTTGTCATCTCACTCATCTACTTTACAGAGGGATCTTTTCCCAAATCTTTGTGGATTCCAAGACGAAGGAGTATCCTGCTCAGATTTTAAAACTCCCTGACGAGACTGTGATATCCCTGTGATACTAAATGCATCATATTCATTTTTAAACATTTCACTTCATTTTCATTAATAGAAAAATTAATGAATCATGGCAGATAAATGTGACCTATGTAAAATAGAGATGAGCACAGGAAAAATTTGGTTAGTGGCAGAGAAAAATCCACTTTCTTATACAGTAGTTCTATAGAATTTCGAGTTGCTTTTTTATAGTCTGCTTTTGAGTTGCAGAAATCTAATTTTATTCCCTTAACTGATGAGGTTGCATTTTTCTAGTGATTAATATCTTAGCTTAAGAACTGAAATTATTTTTCTTTAATTCAATCATCATGTTAGATAAAGCTAAAACTTGAGTAAACGGTAATATTTTCCCATGTGCACCTCTGTATAGTGCTTACTGCACTGTCTAATTGTACTGAAATCCATAAAATGTTCTGCATCACTTTTCTTTCGGAATTCTAACTTCTGTGGCAATTTTTACAGTGTGAAAGAAAAGCTTTCCCAAGCACTGAAAGCACTTTGTATTCATTCAGACTGAAGCTTTTAAAGTAATAACATAAATTTGTTCCTGTTGCATATGAACAGCCTCATTGCGTTTTCTTTTGGGTGGTTTTGTTTTAGGATTCAGAATCTATTCAATATCGTATTTCTGCATATTGATTGCAATGCATTAAGCTATTCTCTCGAATGGCACATTCTGGAAGGTGAAAACTCTCTTTCCAGTAGCCTGTGCTACTGGAGGTTACTGTAAATCTGTGAAAAGGATTCCAAGTTAATAATTTCTTACTTTCCTCTGTTAGTTGCCAGATAGGGGCTGAAATCTCCTGGGGTTTGAATTACCTAGGGGATGTTTGCTTTCGTCCTATTGATCATCTCCTAGCCCATGCTTGCCCAGTTTCTACCAGTGATGGGTCTCACATGCTTACAGGTTTTTTTAAAAATGTATTTCTTACACTGCAATATTCAATACCCATGAATTCTTCTTCCAAAAAGTGAACTCAATTTCTTCAATAGTCTATGATGTTGGCCCAGAACTCACCGGTACAGAACTAAAGTCTCAATGAAATTACCTTAGAAGACCCAGTTGTATTTTCCTATACTTGATTTTAAGAGTTAAACATCATCCTATAATCAAAGCTGTTCAGGCAGCATCAACTCAGCTATGCTGAGAGCTGTGTCTTCTGTTCCTCATTCCCTGTTTTTTTTTGTGTAAACTACTGTAGGCACGTAACCAAAATGTGAGATGCAACGGGAGTAAGATTTCCTATTAAAGTGATAGTGTTGGAATTTTTTGAGCTCTTTGCTTGATTTCCTGTCCCCATGTGCTAGCTGTAGGTGTGTGTGTGTTTCATTTGTAACTGTTTGCGATGGGTAAACTGCCATTGTGAATCTGAAGGTGTAATTGTTTGCGTCATTTTTTATATCATTAGTTGTTCAAAAGAAAAAATGAACTTCCTGGGTTTCCCTTCCTTGTCTCTGGGGCACCAACTGATGCATCAAGGCTTTTATATTTTATGGTGCAAAGGTATTCTCAGTTTATCTTTTCCCCTTGAATTTCTTCTCAATTTATTTGTTGCTGACTTTGTTAGTAGAGCTTATTAATTATATATGACATAAGAACAGATGCTGTGCTTAATCATGCATTCAGTTAGCATTTTCATACTTGTAGGTGTACCGTGAAGAAGAAATTACCACTTTCATGCAACACAACCAATCCCTGGCTAATTTCTCCTGTTTACTTATAGCAACAATCTGCATTCTTTGCATAGTGACGCTGCCTTTCACTATGTTCAAGATCTACTGTCATTCATAATAAAACAGATATGTAACTGTAGAATGATAAAGAAATGGAAACTTCCACTTTGAATTTCCTTAGATTAGGAAATCATCCCTTAGGCTATTTGTGACAATTTTTTTTTTCTCCTTTTCGTTTGACTAGACCTCAGGTTTTATTTTGTATTTTCTCCAGATGTAGGATAACTTAGTGGAATTTAACAGGCATTTTAGAACTGAGTTGTCACACAGATGAATTATTTGGCTAGCTCTCGTCAGTCCTTATCCTCGCTACATGCAATGTCAATCTTCTATTTGCAGCACGTTTTCATAAATCAAAGTGATTCTAATATTAATGAAGAACACATAGATAAAGCTGCCAAGAAAGGATAATGAGTTGTTGTGTGTCTAGGGTGCAACCTGTAAATGTGTCTTTGCATCTTAAAAAAAAAAAAAGTTTACAAACAAAAACAATGGTTCAAGGTGGTGGCAGAGAGTCGCTATGGTTCATCTCTCATTTTTGAGGAGCTACACAGAGGCTACATATTGAAGACAACCTGTCTGGGAGAAAAATCCCTGTAGGATAACACTACGAGTTTCAGGTCAGTCATTGTAATTTGATCTCCTCTTCCTTTTTCTTGCGATTAGCTTATTATTTGAATTACCTTGGGGATGTTTGCTTTTTTTCCTATTGATCTTGTCATAGCCCACACTTACCTCATTTCTACTAGTGATGGGTTTCACATTGTTGGAGCTTAACCCCAGTCAGCAACTAAGTACCACACAGCCACTCGCTCACCCTCCCCGCCCCCCCGCTGGGATGGGGGAGAGAATCGGAGGAAAAAAAAAAGAAAAACCCATGGGTTGAAATAAAGACAGTTTAATAGGACAGAAAAGGAAAATTTTCCCAGAAAAGGGAAAATAATAATGATAAAAGAATATACAAAGCAAGTGATGCACAATGCAATTGCTCACCACCCGCTGACCGATGCCCAGCCCGTCCCTGAGCAGCGGTCACCCCTCCCCCGGCCAACTCCCCCCCGTTTATATACTGAGGATGACGTCCCATGGTATGGAATATCCCTCTGGCCAGTTTGGGTCAGCTGTCCCGGCTGTGCCCCCTCCCAGCTTCTCGCTGGCAGGGCGTGAGAAGCTGAAAAGTCCTTAGCACTACTTAGCAACAGCAAATGCATCAGTGTGTTATGTTATTCTCATACTAAATACCAGCTACTAGGAAGCATATTAACTCTACCCCAGCCGAAACCAGGACACACACGCTTTCAGATTGTCAGAATTCAGATTTAAACTGAGCAATCGAGCTCCATTTATGAGATGAGAAAGAAGCCAAGACTTGTCTTGGACCACATGAAATCCCACCCTATTTGACAATATTTAGAAAGCTAAAGAGTTAACAGTATCTATCTCAAGTCTGTCTGGATGGACCCGTTTTTAACCAAGCCTGACTCCAGTGCTGCCGGGAGATCTTGTTGTTTGCTCAGCTAGCGCCACAGCCTGCTGCTGCAGCAGAGCCGGCGCGGAGGCTGCCGGCTGGGGCTTGGCAGCATGCTTCGCCTAGCAGCGCTGTGCCAGGGGCGTAGCGAGCTGGCTGCCTGTTCCCAGAGGCTGCAGCCCTTCGCTTCAGCTCTCTAAACGCTTCTCGGTTTTTCACTTTGGAGCCGTTACCACTTGTTAATGTCAGCCAGTCAATGAAGGCTAGATCCCAGCTGAAGCTCGCTGAATATCTTGCCTCTGTATTCCATGGTTGATTTCCCAACCTTGTTCAAACTGGTTTTGCTAGAAGTTGGTAAGTGGAGGTGAGCAAAGAAATTTGAAATGTAGGTTTATTACCAAATTGATAGGATTAGTAGGTCAAATACCAGTCATTTCTTTTGAAGAAAATTATTATGGGGGGAAAAAAAAAAAATCTATCTGCCTTTTTTAGGTTTCACCTGTTTGTGCTTTTTAGTATGTGGACATACAGCCATCCTGAGAATGTCGTAAATGCAAAATCCTAATGTGCTAAATTTCTGCAGTTAGCATTCTTCTTTAATTAGGTGCATGTAGGTATCTCTGTGATGACTTCACTCAATTTGCACCCCAGTGTCTTCTCAGCGCGGGGGTCAAAGGAGAAAACCAAGAAGCGGGGAGATTCTTGTGTTTTGGACGGATCAGATGCTGCTACCAAGTTGTCAGCCGGGTGGTTAGTGACTTTTTTTTAAGCTTTTTAATTCAAGGCAGTTTTGGAAATGTGCAATGTTGATATCATAGCTTTATTTGTATTAATTACAGCAGATTAACAGACAAAACAACTGCAGCAAACACTGTCTTAGAGCTTTTTGTTAGCAATAGCAAAGAATTTTTCACATAGCTTATCAAACCTAAAAGCGGTGATATAAAAAGAATGTGGAAATGTATTGCTCAAATCAGAGCTTTATCACAATTATTGAATATTACTAGTCCGAAGCAGCTAAATAAAGATGTCTCATATTATCGTAACATACGGTACATGCTGGGCATTATATGTCCATTATATCTTGTAAAACTGAGTAACAGCCTTTCCCGTCTCCCTCAACTACTTTTTTAGCATAGGCGGGTTGTGAAGAGAGAACCACAGAAAATACTGAACCACACATTGGCAACTTGCATATAATGAAAAAAGGTTTGTTTATTTCTGCGTCTTGAAGGGTGGGGTTTTTTGGCTTTTTTTTTTTGCTTTGGTGGTTTTATTGGTGGGGTTCCCAGACTGCCCACGAGCAGAGCACAGGATGGCTTTGGCTGAAGGGAATTAAAAAACAAGAGGTAACTCTAGGGCAATGTTCTAGTTTGCAACTGCTCCCTACCTTCAGTATTACATCTAACCAGTAGCGTAAGTGCTTATTTCACTAATGACTTAGTTTTATAGCAAATGTGTCTGATTTTTGCAGCAAGATAAATTAATATACATCAGAAATTACATTTGATAAATAGAGCATCCATAAAATATAGCTACAGGGTTTTGCATACTTACAGCTATTCACACCTATAGCAATCCTCCCTTGTGCCTTCAGAACCTACCTGAGGTTTTGTTTGATCCAAAATTGCTGATAAAATTTCACAGCTAATTTCAGCTCGTGAGCTTTGCGGGGAGAAATATTCGATTTACAAAGTGAGGGAGGTGTAATGCCTCTCCATCCTTTCCATTCAACACTCAAGTGGTCAGAGCATTTACCAGCAATGGGGGGAATTGGCATTCAAGTCTCCTGAGGGCAGGATTTGAACTTGTGTTGCCCGTAGCCCATGAGCTCCTAAATCTGGTTTGCATCAGGCAGAGGGAGCCTGGCCCTCTGGTACTCGAGATGAGCACACTGAGCCGGTCAGAGAGAGCCATGTTCTCCCACTATCGTGAATGCTGTACGAGCTCTAGCTTTTAACTTCTGTGGTTGCTCTTGTTAAACACCTCCAAGTGGAATAAAAGCTTCGTTTCTGATTCAGTGTGAACCAGGGCCTTCTGCTTCCTCACCTCAGGAAAATAAAATAGCCCCCACTGCACTTTTATCGTGATTTGATCTCAACCTTTGTTTTCTGAAAATGTTTTGGTTTGGTGGCTAAACCAAAATATTAATCATGCTCAGGAGTTGTGCCTGAAAGCCTCCCTCCTGCTCACAGGGCAGGCGTGACCTAAGAGGAGGACAGAAGGGGCTGAGAATGGGAAAGCATTCTGCGAAGTGTGGTAAGTCTAATAGCTAAAGTACCATCATTCTTCATGTCTCAGTATGAAATTTTCCTGAGCAATGTGCAAAAATAACAAGCCAGAAAGACCTTACTGGCTGAAAATACAGAGAATACTGTGAAAGCCATCATGGTAAATTGTTCAGTTACTACATAGCACTAACTTCCTTTTTATTATCAAACTCAGAAAATAACATGTTTTATTGTAATATCGACACTATATTCTTTGGGCTGTATTTAGCTGTTTATTTAACAACATAAACCTTTGAATAAGGCCTTGCCTAGCCTCCGAACCATCGAAGGGATTATTTTCTCTGGGGAAACTGCCTTCTCTCTGGAGAGGACTGGTGTGGAGTCAGGCTTTGAGCTGGATAGCCACTAAGTGGAGCAGGCAGGGAACCTCTCGGTGCCGGACTCAATTGCCCTTCACATCAGGTGTGGGGTTTATTTCCTAGTGCCAGTTTATTTGCAGACATTTTCTTGTAGAGCAAGAGACCTCATCACCAGTTCTTACTGCTACTTTTCGATATTCCAGTCCGCATCCCGCACTGTGTATAGTAATTCTGTGTGAACAAGTGCAATTTAAGGCATCCTAAAATTTCCGCTTCTATAGCATATGGAGAGATTTGTAAATGTAATTTTTTTAGTGGGTGTTTGCAGAAGCCACACCAGCCAATGGATGCTTATGAATGCTTTCTAGGCCGTTTCTTCTGCAAAACTCTGTTCTGGATTGCAGATAATTAAAGAAAGAAGATTAATTGTTCAGTTTGGTGTATGTTTTTTGCAGATTTTGTTAGTAGAAAAACCTTTGCACTTCAAGTGCTGGAGGAGAGCATGCCTATAGCATTCTGAAATTATTTTCATCACAGAAGAAGAGAGCATTTGGCACAAAATCACATACAGGATTGAACCCAACCTGGATTTCCTGACTTCTGGTTCTCTGTTTTACCTATTAGCTGTTTTTTTCATGTAGATAAATGAAATATAGACAGTTTTGAAGAATACTGTGTTGAAAAATATGCATTTGGAGTCTCCATGAAACTTTAAATTTTTAACATGGTTTCTAAGCTGAAAAGAATCCATTCTGATTATAAAGCCTCAAGCAGTTTTGCAGAGATAGGTGTTGAGAACACTCTGTCATTTGCATTATGAAGCATATCGTGCTAAAGCCCTTATTCAAGCCCATGAAAACGCTCACTGATTTCAGCAGGCTTTGGATGAATCCCATATTTGCCAACTTGTAAAAATGCTAGCAAAATAGAACTCGAGTTTTGACTGTGGAAATTTCAGTTTGACAACCTGATTGGCAGAGACTTTAATACAACTATTTATACGCTCGCTAGTTTACAAAATATGTTCCCCAAACTTAACAATTTGATCATTCATTCTTTCCTTATTTATGAAAATCATAACTTTGTGTGTAGAATTGCAATCTGCACAATGAAAAGGCATTTTTGAAGCTTTAATTTCTAGTATTTTCCCCCTTTATCAAGCTTGGATGTTTTGTGAGTGTTTATAGCCAAAGCATAGAGCATGCCAGAAACGCATAAAGCCGTTATCCCCTCTGAATATTCCTAAATTGCCTTATTATTAAGTTACTTCCTAGAACACCCTTGAAACACAAATACCCTCAGTTTAAATTGAGGAGGTGTTTGTTTTCAGGTACCAGAAGGTAAATAGTGTTCCTGTAGGTTTTCCCCCCTGCCTTGAAGTACTACTACACCGAATATTATGCATCTTTTTCAAGGGACCTCTCATTCTTTAATGAACTGATTTTTGTCAAGACAAGTAAAATCGATTGAAATGCTCTTATAACTCTCCAGTCTGAGTGGAGGGATCATAATCAGCTTCAGGAACACTGTGGTTCTGAATATACTAAGGAGAAAAATCATCAAAACAGAAAAAAGAAAAACAGCATGAGCAATTGTGCGCCTGTTTCCCATGGGTATTTATGCAGCATATATTTAAACTTTTTAACATACATCCTATTCAGTAAGAATTAATAGCACCATAAATTAGCTGCTCCGGTTCTATGTTTGGG
The DNA here is from genome assembly GCF_000699145.1 of Aptenodytes forsteri. NCBI lineage: Eukaryota > Metazoa > Chordata > Aves > Sphenisciformes > Spheniscidae > Aptenodytes > Aptenodytes forsteri. The sequence continues at coordinate 7,983,930 of NW_008795129.1, forward strand.
CTCAATTGTGCCTAATCACTTTCTGATATAATTCCCCTAGCTCCAGGCGAAATTCTGCCCAAGGTGAGTTTGACCATTTCCTGACACGCGCTCTGCACCGCTGTCTTCTGCGCAATTGCCCTGAGGATGCGGCTGCTGCAGAGTGTACAGACCCAGTCACCAATCTGCAGGCAATAACTTCCATACGAACGCTATCTTCCAGAACTGTTGACTACCTTTGAATGCTTAAAGTTTTGAATGATCAGGCCGAATTAATAAAGTAAATCAATGTCCCGAACGTGTAACCTTTGCAGTTTCTGCAGGTATGTGTTTGTATTGGTATCTCAACATGGGCTTGTATAACTCATCACCTTTAACTTCATCAAAATCATATTTTTTAAATACTTCCAATACAAAAAAAAGACTTCTCCAGTCTAATTGGGTTTCATTTATTCTGAAATAATTTTTTTTTCCACTAATCACTTAGTCTGTTGTTCTTTTTCCCTCTTTTTTAATAGGAAATTAGGTGTTTGCCAGTTGCCCTCTAAATTCGTTGAAGAACTTTGACTCTGTCCAAGGCAAGAAATGCTGTTGATAGATTGACATGGAGTTCCTGTGGGGAGCTTGCTCCAGTCATGTATGTTGTCAGCACCGAAAGCTGCGATTCACAGCGTTAGCAGAAAGAGCTATTTAAACAAGCAGAGCCGTCCTCCATCCTAAAGGTGCGAGTTCACGCTGGGCAAGAATCTGCCCCAAGCTTTCATCTCCACGTTAAATGCTCATTCTAATGTGAAGGAGTGTTTGCTCAGAAGAGTGTTGACAGTTAAGATGGGGAAAAAAAAAAAAATCTGTGCTTAAAAACTCCTGAAAGGATTTCATCTACAGAAACATACCCAGTCTCACATTATAAATTTTTAACTCACTGTTAAATGTTTTCTTTTCCATTATCTAAGACCAATTCACCACCTAATTACCTCACCTTTTAGGTATAATTAATGCATTCTTGAAACACAGTGGAGATTCCACTTAACGTTGGGATTTGTGCATTATGGGCATCAGAGTGCTTATAGTACAGAGCACCCTGCTATCTCCGGCACCCACTAGATAAAGATGGGTTCATGGGCTCTGCCTCCCCCGGCCCCTCTGGCCCCGCAGGTGGTCGGTCCATCAGCGGGAGCTTCCTCCCGGCAGAGGGCTGCGCCTTCAGACCCTGTCCCACCGGTCGCTCCCTTGGCAGCGCTGCTGTGCTCCGCCGAGTCTTCTGGCAACGATCTGCAGGGGAAGGGGCTGAGGTGACCCACCATCGCTGCTCCAGGACAGAGCCAAAGCCTGTTTGGCAGCTGGATTGGATTTGCAGCTGAAGGAACAACCTCTTGTGCCAAGGCTATCAGCCTGCCCTCTCGGTAACAAGGCTCTGCGAGTAGTGTGTTAGTGTGACTTGGCAATCACCGGGCACGCTTCAGGCAAATGAAAACGTTATTTCAGACTTTCCTTGAAGCACCTTTCCAATATTCTCACTGTCACGTCTTATTGCAGACGCTTCTCTTAAAGGCTAGCACAACAGCTTACAAAGAGATGGGCAATGAAGTGAAACAAACTAGATTTTATGTTCTTTTTACCGAAAATGTCTTACTATTAGAAATATATAATACTTTTAATTATTTCTATTTCTACAGAACAGAAATTTCTACAGAAATTATCTTAATTTAGATTCACAATAGGCCTTGGCTCTGACAGCGACTACTCCTGAGCCTCCCATGGGCAAAGTGTATTTGGCTGAGCCCACTCACCAGGGTTCACACGCTTTTTCTTCTTGCAGCAGCAGGACTTCCTGAGCGGGCACAGACAAAGGAGGAGGAAAATGGCAGACAAGATAAAATACCCTTTTCTCTCCCTGTGCGTTCCCAAGCCCTGTATTGTTACCAGTTCAGTAGGACCAGGAGTGATCACAGGATTCAGAAGAATACAAAAGCCAACTCATTTATCAGGTGCCAGGGAAAAAAAAAAAAAGAAACACCAAGTGGAAATGGCTCATCTGCCACGTCAGCCCCAGCACATCGTAGGAGCCTGCTCATCCCTCTGTTGCCAATTTACCGCTGAAAAGCAAAGCGTCAGCATCTTGAGCAGCCTATGGCAAGAGGCAGCATTTCATGCAAATCGTAAGGTCTTGGATATAGCAATAACTATGCAAGGATTTCATTAGCAAGGCTTGTCCTGTTTCCCTGAGGCCTGCATCATAGCAGACTTGCTAATAAATCTGATCTGAAAGCTATGTACTGATGCTAAATTATCCTTTCCTAAGCCCTTTTCCAACCTCCACAAACTTTCTGCAAAACCCAGATGGGGATCTAACCGCTGTTCTGCTTTTTCAAGCTTGCCTCAGGATTAGCGTTATAAAAATCAGATAGGAAGGTAATGAAAATACATCTTCCTGGCAGGGTACATGCTCTGGGGGAAAGTCAGTTAATGCAGAGATTAAAACTGAAAACTGCTATGTGCATGATCAGTCTGGATAATACGATTTGCAAAATGATACCGTACTTTAGACTCAGGCTCTGATACCTTTTGTGTGTCTGCCTTCTCTGTGGAGAGGAGTCTCCTGAGGAACACTGAGAAGCCAAAGTCCTCCTTTCCAGCAACCACACACTGTACGTGGCTATGCCAACCAAAGCTGGTAAAGCAGCTATTTATTTAAAACCCACCTAGTAGGCCATTAAATTCACTGGTATTTGGGGACTGCTGGTTGGTTACTAATGTCTCTAATACTTCCACTGCAGCTGGCATTTATATGAATAAAGATACAAATCTATCTCTGAATTTAACTCATTTCATGCTATGAGCAACAAATACGTTTGTGGGAACTTAGTATGACAGTGTGCATTCACATTACATGATACATCAGTTATGCAGGTATCCTGGAAAAAAAAATGTTTTAAGGTGTGTTTAGGTGTGTTTAATCGGCAAACATCTAAAGATACAGAGATAATAATCTTTGCCATCTTGCAGTACTTCACTGAAGCATTTGTAAGGTAGCAAAAGAGTATGTTTCATAGAACTGTTCAATTATAACAGTAATAGTGAACTTTGTTAAAGGCGAACTCTCTCACATTCAAGTATGAAATCGCTGATTTGCAGAAGGAAATCGTTTCCCCGGCAATCTTTATGGAAGGTCCAAATAAGATTTGAATGCTTTAAAACTGGAATTTTC
>NW_008795129.1:7987203-7991799 GCF_000699145.1 Aptenodytes forsteri
AATTTAATGCTTTAAAACTGGAATTTTCAGGCTTGCTGCAGAACTCTCTAGCAGGAATACAGGTCTGGATGAAAACAGGTAATAATTTTTGATAAAATTCTGCAGACTTCTTATTATCATTTCTGTGAGACTGTTTCTATAAAATTCTGGCTTCTTTTTTGTATTCTGTGAGATTTTTCCATAAATTAATTAGAGTTTTTAAGTTTCTTTTGATTTTTTCCTGCTCTTTTTTTCTGTTCACAGACATACATACACCTTGGAGAGTAAGTGCGAGCAATCTGACGGGAAATGAAGGGGGTTTGTGATGCAGGCACTGGTCTGAAGCTCTGGAGATCTGGACTCAACACCTGGCTCTGTGTCAGGGCTTTTCTGTGACCTAGAGCAGGCGGCAGCTGGCAGCCAGGTGCAGCCCTGTGGGGCATGGGGAGCACACAGGACATGTTGGACACGGAGCATGGCTCTGGGCAGGGCTCAGTGGCTCCACACTACCCCTCCCTGCTAGCCGGGAGACGCAGCAGCAGCCCACCCGAGCCCAGGGGCACTGAGCTGCACCCCGCGGGACCACAGCTGATGTTAACCCAGGTTTAGGCAGCCTCACCAGCATCCCACTGACCTGCCCCAGCTCCTGTTTAGCTGGTGAGCAGACCCACAGCTCCTCGTGCAGGTGTCACCCCAGCACCCACAGACCCCACACAGCAGCACCCACCCACCCTTGGTAGAGCGTGGGGGCCCCTTTAGCTCTGTCCCTTCCTCAGGGTTTCATCCCAACTGCAGCGATATTCCAGTCACCCTCCCATAGCCTTTCCCAAAGATCCAGCAACGCTCTTCTCATCTCAAAGCCCATCTCATTGCAGCCCCCAGGTAACTCCTCCAGATAACGCCTGCGTAAATGGAGGCAGGCACAGATCTCTCTGTAATAAGGTAAACATGATGATTATTTTGCTTTTGGGTTTAGCACTGCCAACTCATTCCCTGAGCTACATAGTTTGTGTGTGACATTACTTTTGTAAACATCACTATGCTTCGTTGTTGCTCTGTTTTGAAAGCCAATAGCCTTTACCTGGCAATTATGGTATGTTGCCAATTTTCTCAAATTAGGCTGCAACAAGATTGGAAATTATTGACCCTACAGTAAATCAGATAATCTCCCTAGGCTTCAGTTTCCCCATATGAAAGCGTGGGAGCAATGCAGGGTTTTAGTAAAAGCTCTGGATACTGAAGGACACCAGACAGTGGAGAACTGCAGAAGGTGCCCTGTTGCTTGCTGAGTAGTCAGGTAACCTCACCAGAATTAACCTTCCTCAAAAACATTGCCTCTGGATGCAAATTATTATTTGTTTTAAGAATGTCTATGTATCTGAAAGGAATGATAATACACTGAGTAGAATGAAAATAATTCTGGACTTAGAACAAACATAGCTGAGCTTTCAGCTGGGGTGAGAGTGTCTTGATGCCAGAATAAACACACTCTAGTTTGTCTTTGGCCTCCCTCTGGAAAAACTAGCTGCACACACGTAGCTGCCAACTTCTGTTGGCTGAGTTGACACACTTCTCTTACATATACAGATTTAACTCAGCCAGTGATTACAATAGGCTTTCTTTGCCTTTATATGGTTGTTTCATATTTCTCTGCATCTAGCTCAGCCTACTCCCAATTACATCTTCGTAGATTAAGAAACAAGCCTTGTGTTTCTGGGCATCCTTTGCGATTTCTTAAAATAGTGTGGCACTGATGCTTTTATGCTTAAGGGTTGCTAAACCCACAACTTCTAGTCAGTTGTTGAAATCTGATAGCGTCAATAAAGAATGATGCTAAATAAGTATTAGAGCAGCCCCCTTTTCACCCCGAGAAATATGTTGTTCTTGATCATTCTCCCCTAAGATTGATCCATATTCAGCTTTTTAAGAAGTGTTCTTAAATAAGCAGCAGACTGTTTACACATGGAATAATTCTTTGTCCAAATCTTCACTATATTTAAGCAGAAGGGTGTTCATATTCCCCGAAGAAAGAGTTTTCTCCAGGACATGGTCTCTTAGCATTGCATTAGCAGAACAAGTCTGGAAGCTGGAACACACACCTCTGCGCTACTGACGTCTCTCTTTACCGAGGATGAATAGATGTGCAAAATGATACGTGACTATTAAGCCATATGCAACGACTCCCGATGACCCTTGATTTTCCCTCTCTGCAATGACAAGTACCACTAAACATTGCTTTTTTTTCTCCAGGGTTAGGACTGTCAGAAGTTCAGTGGTTACCCCCTCTTTGGCAGATGCAATAGATGGAAGGGGAGGTACAGTCAAGCAGGGGAGACGACAAAAGCAGGTGAGAAAAAGTATTGGGAAATGTTAATATAATGTAAGCAGGACCAGTATTCGTCACCAGCGTATTCTGCTTGCAATAATAGATTGTTACTTTTTTCGATCCTGATAATATCAGTGTGGTCCCGGCCCAGTGCCCATGAAAAGACTCTTTTCAGTGCACTTAGAATGAATCCAAACCAGGGTAACACAAGGAAGACACGTATCATTACATACTATGCATATTTGTCTGGCATGTGTTAGATTTTCCTTTTTATCAGTTCTAAAGACTGCAGTGCTTTCAACAATTTCTTTTTGTGGTATTTTCCTATTTCGGGTATATTTTACACAATGTTATCTAAGCTGAAGTCCACTGAAAACCTGGATGCGTTCTTGTAACTCGCAACCACCTTTAAAATCCAAGACAAATTAGTCAGAAAGTAAGAGCAAAATAATATATTGGCCAAAGTAAAGAATTAAAATCCTCTGGATTGGAAACACTTCCTTCCATGGCAAGCACTACCTTGCCCTCTTTTATTTTAGAGGTCAGCACAGGCAAGTACATAGTTTGTATAGTAAGAAAGTGCAGCCAATCTCTCTATATTTGGTGGTGGTTTTCTGCTATAAACCAGCATTATCTCAGGAGACTATTTTGTTTCTTCGTGGGAAGCTTTGCAGAGGGCAAACAGGATAATGTCCTGAGTCCGCAAGAGTCAGCATAATAATAGCACAAATTTCCAGCCAGCCTCAACCTTCATTATTCCTGGGTCAAAGCAAGGTGCTGGGGTGCCAGGAGTGTTGCTCTCATTCCTTTTTACCAAGTTGCCTTTTGTCTGCCACCACTTCCTTACTGCAACAGACCTTCTTTCCCTTCAACAACAACTGGTAAGGTGGGGTCAAGTTCGCACTGTCTGGTATCCCACTTGCTGCAGCCCCGGCACTGCTGCTAGGATCATTAACACCACTGAAATTCCCTCTTTGTAGTCACAAAATTCCCTAAAGAGGGTTTAACAGACCCAGAAAACAATGCTGGCAAAGGCAGCAAAGGGCAGGCAGGGTTGGGGATGTTTGGGGAAGAAAACCCTGAAGCTGTTTCAAAAGGGGAAAGCTGCAGCCAGGGAAGAGTCCAGCTCCTGGGTGCAGCCCCTGCTCAGCAGGAGCTCACCTGGACTTTCTGTACTGGCAATTTGCACCAGATTTCTATGCTTTCCGTACCCTGGGCGACTAGGGGAAAAGAAAGAGAGACCCCATGGACCAGAAGTGATGCTCACCAGGAGTGAGCAGGTTGGCTCAGCCCAGAATCAGGCTTATCCGCCTGCTGAAAGCGAGGACGTTTTGATACCAAAGGTATGGCATAGGTACTCCCAGCTGGTTTTTCTTTGCCTCAAATGGCTGAACGTTTGCCCTAGCTCTGTCTTTTCCTTTCTTTCAGCAATATCCATTTACCTCACATTAAAGTATACAAAATAGCTCATTTAGATAACATAAGCCTTATCAACATGTTATCTTTTCAACACAGTCAATTAACCCCAGTCAGAGCTACATTAGTCCACTACTGGAATAAGACACAGTAATTTCTAGCCGTACAAATTATGCAGAATAAGGATTTTGGCCACTGAAACAAAAACACCTCATACAGTTTTCTTATTGCTAATACTTCAGGAAGAATCGGGTAAGGCATTTGCTCTTGGATGACAAACAGCTGCCTCTGTTCACTTAACCGGGAGGACTAACAGCTCTGAGCAAACTCAGAGTCAACAGAGAGATTCTGACTGGCATCCTTCAAAATTTGGGTGTGCATTGACGGGCTGTGTCTGGGAGAGCCATATCACTCAGCTTCTGTGGTTTGTGTTTGTGGTGGTGTGGATCCTCTCTGTGTCTGAATTCATATCGCAGCTGTGTACCTCTGGGATATAAATATTCATTGTTAAAACGTAAGTGAAAATTTACTATGCAGCGTAACTACCTGGGCTTGGCTTCGGTTCCAGTGTTGATGGATGAGACCTGTGTGGTTGCATCATGTGAACGGGGTTGTATGCAACACCAGGCAGCACTTCGGCTGTTTCCAGGTGAGTCTGTGTTTTCTGTACCTAGAAAGTCCATCTATTTGTTCACATACCAGCTTTCTGGAAAACTCTGGCCGCCTGACCTCACGGCTCTTAGCAAAATAATTTTAATGTATCAGCTGTGAGGATTATATATTTTCCTACATTTGCTATGAATGTTTTAAACCACATACACCCATTTTTGCTAAACAAAATCTGTCTTTTTTTTTTTTTTTCTGTTTTTTTGGTT
>NW_008795129.1:7991832-8002957 GCF_000699145.1 Aptenodytes forsteri
AAATGACAATAGGACTGCCTGTCAGTTAATGAGTCCCAGGATATTTCCATATTTAATAGCTAGTAGGTATGAAGATAGAATGAAAACCACTTTGATTTCATTTTTGGCAATACTGCCTTTAAAGAAGTTTAAATACTTGCTTAGAGGCCAATTGAAATGCTTGCTTGGGGAGGCAGGAGAGGAAGGGAAGACCTCTAGTTCATGACATGGTTTTAGTTCATTAAACTGCAGAGTGTTTACTTTTTTGGTTGCTAAATGTAGAAACAGCCCATCTCTTTCAGCTGAGAGTGGCATCTGGGAAAGTGTGTTGAAATACAAAAAGCACAGAGCAAAGCAATGTCTTACTAAGCTGCAGCAGGGTTGTCCTGTACGTTTCTGGAAGACATTAGTGGGAGAATGTGTTCTAAAATACATTAAGAAAAAGAAGAATCTCACATTTCATAAGCATTTTGTGTTGTTCATATATGGGACACGATTTTGTCAAGAGTTGTATTTCTCCCATAACCAGAAAAGTCATCTCTTACTGCATCTCCAGTAACATTAATGCTGCAGAGGCCACAACAAAGGCTTATGGCTTTATCACTATTTCCTCGCATGCCTACATTAGTTGTTTAAGCGTCATATCACAAAATCCAAGTTTACATGTGCTACTGAACAGGGCAGATGGAATTGAAGCACTGTGTATGTGCTGACACGCTTTGGCAGTTAGGGACCATTTTACTGAAAGCAGAGGTCCTTCAGTCTGCTGGAAGTTTGCTTCGTGGCATCTCCAACATGGAGCAGAGGCTGAAATTCACTGCAGGGCTTCAGAGATCCCTGTAACATTTTGGTGATGCCTAGGGGCCCTGTACCTGAGCTAGGGGGGAGGGTTCCTCCTTCCAGTCCTGGGAATGAAGTCAACACTTAATTATCATAAAAAGAAACATAGGGTTGAACCTGTGATACTTATACTCCAGCCTCTAAAAACACAGGAAAGCTATCCACTGCTGGCTGTCTTTTGAATTAATGATAATTGGATTTAAATGTGATAAGACTTCACTAAAAGGATAGCAGGAGAAATCTGTGTCATACACAAGGTATATAGTTGGGGTGAATACTGATATTAACACTGGCAACAAGGAACCTCTTAAAATATTGGCATGAAAGAGAAACTGTCAGGGGTTTCCATTTTTTGAAAGGACAACCTGAGGTGGTGTTTTTGAAAAAACAAAGCACAAACCAGTGGTGACAGGCCTCGGGGTTATCCAAGGTGGGCCGGGGATGGGGAGGAAGCATGCAGGGCTTCAGCAGCACCCAGCAAAACTGCCAAGTGCCCGGACCTTGCTCTTCTTCCTGAAGCAGGAGGAGCAGCCTTCAGAAGTTTAGGAAATCCTGCTGCAAATTAAGGGAAATGGTTGTCCTGGGCTTCCAGGTGAAACCTTCTCAAATCTGTGCACTGGCACAAACTACACCGAGAAAAATGGACTGAAAAGATGTACCTAGTGTTTCCCTTCACCTTCCCAGCTGCAAAGAAAGGTACGTACAGTGCATGTTCAGGCTCCCATTTGACAAAGTACTATCTAAACCAGACATTTAAAGATCAGTGTGGACTAAAATTCTCTATTGCATAGTTGTAGCTGTCTACATCTGGGCTCTGTAGTACTTTCAGCATAAGCTGCATGCCTAAAAAATGGTACTATCATATTGGGGAAGGAAGGAGAAAAAGGGACAATGAGAATACCAGTGCCTTTACATCCCAGATCCAGCAAGCAAATCCAACTACTTTTGCAAACAACCTTCATTGCTCTAAAATCATAATAGAGAGCTGAAGCAGAGGCCTAAAAGACTGATTTCGGCAGCAAATGCAGACTAAATGAGAACAGATTCTGCTTTGATTGTTCAGTCCCATCCTGAGGTCTCCAAATTGCCCATCAGACAGTTATTAATTAACGTCATGCTAGAGCAAATACCTTTATTTAGTAAAACATAAAAAGGGCTTGGCAATCCCCACTTTAGGTCAACAATCTAGACTTATCATTAGGGTAAACTTTTTGCTAAAATTCTGTGATTTTTTTTTTTTTTTTTTTAACTTGAAAGGTGTTCAAAGAGGACAGAAACATTTAGTGAATCGGATCCAAGAGACATTTCACCATGCTCAAGGCAGACGTTATCAAGAAGGATCATTTGTATTGGCAGTCCTTCAAAGGTTACCCTTGATCCGTGCTCAAATCAGGTTAGTCCCACAGAGAACTCCTACTTTATTCTGGGCATGGCTTCAAAGTCTGCAGCCACACAAGTTAGAAGACACCTGTTAAATTTTAACTGACATTACAGTTTATTTCTGATCTATTAAACTCGGGTAACCTGTGATTGGTAAATACATATTTTTAGACATCTGCATGTTAGTAAACACATGGAGGCTGATCAAGAAACTTCCGCTCCCCTAGGTTTTGAATGCAGCTTTTTTAGGAAAAAATTGGAATGGTTTCATCTTTAATGGATTGTTAAGAATTTTTTCTCTATTGCTAGCTAAGCATTATGCTGCTGCATTTTAGAAAATCAACAAACTTTAAAAGTTAGCAATGTTTTTTACTTTCTTTTCTTTTCTTCTATTTGCCCATAAATGGGAGGAATGAAAAATGAAAAAAAAAAAAGTTCTTTCTCACAAGTTGTGAACTACTCTTTTAACTCTGTGTTGGGCAGGCGACCCACTGTTCGGCAGCCTGAGAAGCTGGTACAGACCTCTGCCAGTCATCAGACTTGGATTTAAAAAAAGAAATGGCGATGCTTGTTTGCACTTCTCTTACAAAATTAACTGTGCGGGTGAATCACATAAACAAAGCACCAGTCCCAGCAAATAATGTTGGCATTTAATTTACCCTCACTGGGTATTTAGAAATTTGCTTATGTGAGAGAGTGAGTTGTACCCTTTCTGCACTCTCACGCCAGGGTTTCTGCAGCCTCCCCAGTTACTTTTGCTTGGGTGCTGGGGAGTCTGGGGGTGGGGAAGAGGGGATCTGAGACTTTCATTGCAATTGCAACAGTGAGAAATGTTCTTTATATTCCTCTGTGTGTGTGATATATATTTGTGTTTGGTTTTCTGTCAATGAAAGTTGAGTGAAAGGTTGAGGGGGCGGCTGGTAAGATGCATTGGTCTGATTCTTGCAGATTCAAAGGTCTATTCCAGGGTGCTCCAAAGCATTAGCAATGCAGAGGTTTGCTTCTGTGGGGAGGTGGATCTGCCATGCAGTCCCAACTGGGGACAGGTCTCTGGCCACGTCGATTAGGGTGGAAGGCTGGAATCACGTACATTACCAACATCATCTTCCCCATCTCTAGAAAGGAATAATGTACCAGAGGGAACAAGTTCTTTTTTATTCTTTTCACATGAGGGAGACCTCAGCTCAAGTCTAAGATTTTGTTTATAGGGGAAAAAAGGTCAAACATACTTGGTGGTTTTAGCCTACTTAATTTTACTTCTTTTCTTTTTGGAAAGATATAGCATGCATTTAACATGCCTCTGTAAAGCTGAGAATCCTCTTTCCCTGATATCTCCAGTCTTCCTTCCTGAGCAGCAATTTTCTGAAACACATCACTTTGTCTGGCCTGTCACTGATTGAACATTAGTTATTCTAAAAATGTCCTCTTTGTGTCTAAAGGGATTTGGTCTGGCTGCCTGACAGAAGGCTGCGAAAAACAGCCTCCAGCTCTCTCTAGGTCTGCTGCACGCCAGTGTGGAGCCCAGGCTGTCACTACCCAGGCATCCCACGGAGGATGCTGACAAGCTGCACCACCTTCACTTCTGAATATTGCCAGAGTCAAAGGGAGGGATGGGAAGGATATTCTGCTTTTCACAGAAGCAGGACACGCAGCGAACTGGGCGCTGTAACCTGAATGCTTGCAGCACGCTATAGATGGTCAAAGAGGCTGCATAGACCTAATCGATGTACAATCTGCAAAATAAATATTTGAACCAAAGCAGGCTTCTTAAGGCACTCTGTTCATGTGCAACACGCTACAGACACTGACTGCTGTCCCAGTGACACAACGAACTAGAAAATGTGCTGCTCAGATGCACATGCCCTGGTGTTTCGACCTAGCTTAAAATTCAAAAGATCTTTACAAGCTTCAGTTCTGTGCCCATGACACCTGTTCATCCTCTGTAGTCAGGATGGCACATTTTCCATAAATTTACAAGTATTACTGAAGTTTGGCATCATGATTACAGCTGTACTTTAGGAGATGTCTTCATTCTTAAAAACTTTTTTAAAACCACAGCCTAAAAGGTGCACCAATACTTCCCTGTGAAGACCAATACTTCAGGGCACCCCAGGGAGAAATATGGGTTGCACAGGGCTCTCTTGTGCTATATTTTCTTTTTCAAAGGTATTTTTATTTCTTCAAAGACAATTTATGGAGTTAAAAAAATACATCAGCTGGTCTTCTCACTGTACATTTTTCCTACATGGTGACAATGCTATGCAAAAAATATATTTTGTATTTTTTTCAATCTTCTGGGGCCAAAATAATGGAAAGAAAATCATGAGCTAAAAGATGCACCAAGATACTTAAGTTCACTGGAACACAGGCCCCATTCAGCAATGTGCTTTTATAAAGTATAAGAATATACTTTATATAGAATAGACCATTGCTAAAAAGAATCTAATATAAACACATTACAGCTTAGACTAGAGATTTTACTGAATTAGTTCCTAGTTGAATAAAATGGTGGCGTTTAGAATAATGTCGAATTTGATTTAAAAATTGGCATTGATGGAGTATCCACCATAGTCCTGAGCAAATTGCTCCAGCAAGTCAGATGATAGTCAAAACTTTGCAGTTTACTTAAATCATTTAGTATCAGCTCCTAGTTCTTGAATCTTGTCACGTGGGTAAGTTTCTGGTCCTTCTACTCTCATATTTGCGATCTCCGTGTAGGTACTGAAAAGCCACAGTCAACTTCTCACAGAATCACGGAGAGGTGGACGTTGGCAGGGACCTCTGGAGGTCATCTTGTCCAAGCCCCCTGCTCAAAGCAGGGCCACCTAGAGCTGGTTGCTCAGGGCTCTGTCCAGTCCAGCTTTGAATATCTCCAAGGAAGGAGACTCCAAAGCCTCACTGGGTGACCTGTTCCAGTGTTCGATTACCCCACAGTGAAAAAGTTTTTTCTTATGTTTAAGGGAATTTCCTGTTTCAGGTTTTGCCCATTGCCTCTTGTCCTGTCACAGTCCTGTCACTGCAGAGAAGAGTCTGGCTCATTCTTCTTTACTCCTCACCACAACCATCAGGTGTTTATAAACAATGATACGATGTTCAATTAATTACTCCCGGTGATCTCAAATTCTTTTTAGAACCCATTTCTCCCCCTTCAGCGACTACTGCCTGGCTTCTTCCATTTTGGACAAATTCATTCCTGTTTGCAAATGTACATTAATCATTCATCTTGTCAGCTCATGCAGATTGAATTGTAGCAGTGGGTTGGCTGCTTTACACTTTGCCAGCTCTCCATCTTCATGGTAAATTGTCATACATGAATTTGAATTTTTTCTGTGTTTGAGATTTGCTAAAGTGGCTCGAGTGGAGGACCATAGCAAACTTGCTTTTGCTCTTGCTCTGAAGTCCGTGTTCCTACGCAGTGTAACAAGGGAGAAGAGTGGGAATGGAAAAGAGGCAGAGGAAGAAGGGACGCTGTTTGGATGACCTAATTTGGTCAGGGATTTGGAAGTTCATAATAGTTTGCAGTGGTTTACTACTCTTATTTGGTATTTCTACACTAAGAGTAGATTTTACTTGCAAGATCTGGCAAAGGGATGGTTACTACTTATTGATGCAGCTTTGTTATTCAAAAGAGAGATTAAGATAGAAATTAATTGACAGTCTACCCACAGTTGCACTTTACGATTCATAATGCAGTGCATGAACAGGAACAGTCTATTCTATAAACTTGCTCAGGTTCCACAGATCTATAGGTCTTGAATAGACAGGCCAGTGACTCAAGGCAATCCTGCTAAAAGATGCTGTAGTCATGGCTCACAAAAGCTCACTGAAGTCACGACCAAAACGTATGAGTCACTTCAGTGTGAGCACCGTGCCCTTCATCCATGCTCTGGGCTTTTATCTGACTGCTTTCCTATTAGTGGTAACTCGAAAAGTGCCTCATCTCCCAGGAAAACTGTGAGCTGCTAATATGCAACCTTAGGTTGTTGAACTCAGCCTGAACCCTATTTATTTTTACTTCTGCAGAGAGGACACGAATTATCTTTCTGACACCAGATCTGAGTAAGTAGATGCACTCCGTGTGATCACATTCTTTATATTGCAGGAGGCAGCAGCAGACTCCAGCGCTTCCTCTCACTACTCTGTTCCTATATATATTGTTGCGTGGCATGGATATGCTTACATGGTCACGTGGGAAAAGGATCGTGTAGCTTGAGAAAAAGAGCGTAGGAGTGAATTATTCTCAAACAGACAGAAGAAAGTCCACAGGAGTTCACAGCTGAGCAAAGCTGGTAGGTCTTAGCTGAAAAAAAATTGCATGAGTTCCATACAGTCTCTTATGCTACCTGCAGTAACAACAAAAAGGATATTGGGTCCCAAAAATGCCCAATATATTGATTCAGACATAAATGAAAGGCAGATTTTACAGATAGGAGTCTCACGCTCACACGTGAATAGTGGACTGATACTGCTTCCAGCCCATCTCCAAACTTGAGTGAGAGACTGATCTCGGTTCCCCCAGCCCAGGGGCTTCACTCTCCCCATGTTTCCTTCATGCCAAGGAGGATCCACTGGCAGCTGGGGAGCCTGCTCACCGGGCTTTGGGCCGGTGCTGTGTAGCTGGTGCCTTGGTTTTCATTCCACAGCAGAATCTGAAGGGAAGGAAAGGGGCAACTCTTCCTCCCCTCCTGAAAGCAGCAGTGTGAGACTTGTTTCTGTGGTGGTCACTATATCGTCAGCAAATGAAGGAACTGAAACCTTCTTGGAAGTCATTATAAAGCCTAATAGAAAGTGCTGCAATGCTGCTCATTTAGTCAGCTGTCAGGAAAGCCCTTACTGTCAGATGCGATGTACTTCAATTAAAAACTCAGCTTAGCAAGAGGAGTGCTCTTTAGACTGCAGGGCTGGTTCCCACAACGTATCAGGGCAGCTCTTGTGGCTAGGTTTTACCCAGGCATGCAAGAAGTAATATAAACTATTGCTTTACATGCTAATATTGGAAGGATGGCAACGCAGAAGGTAAGGAAAGCAGTGTGGTAACAGGGAAGGATGTTTCAGCTCTTACGGTTCAGGCCTGGAACAGGGGCAGAAGTCCTAGGTGCTCTTAGGAGATGCTCAATATTCTTCATCTTACCTCCCCGATTTCTTTCCCCAGGGCTTGCAGAGCCACTGGTATTTAATTTCCCTACATACCCCCCCCCCAATGACATTCAGTAACAGGGATAAAATGAAAGAAGGGCAAAAGGGAAGTCCACAGCATCCAGGATCATTGAATGGTAGTAACTGAACACGACCAGGTGTGAGAGCTGCTTCTAAAAAAGCAAGAGCTGATCTCCAAAAAACAGAAGTGTTTTGTTCAAGCTGGAATGACTTCTGTCTTTCTTACCACCTCCCTGAGTAGTTGCCAGCTTTTTCTTTCACAGTTTCTTTTGTGATGTCCCAGAAGGGAGATTTCAATTCTGCTGTCAGTTCCAGCCATTTCTCCAGATGCTGGGCAACAGTCAATCCTCATCTAGTCAAATCACTAAAAGCTAATTCTCAACTGGGCTTTCTCTGTACTTGCGTAATTTTTTGCCACTGTTTGTAGGAGGTTTCCTGATGTTTGTCCCATTTTAAGAAAATAATCTGAGCCAGCTTATGCATACAAACTCCAGAAATTTCCACGTCTTCTGATGGCCTTGAGACTCGATTCCCTTAGTTCAGCTGCAGGCTGCAGCAAAATAAATTGATCTCTGAAAGGAAGCAAAATGGAGCTTGATTTACGTGGTCAGGGTTCAACCTTGCCCACAGCACAATGCAGCCCTTCTCTCCAGGGCTGACTAATATCCACATAATAATAAGTAACCTTTGCAGAGTGAGCTGAGCAGCAGCACAGTGGCAACAGCAAGTCCTACAGGGCTTGCTAACAAGCAAAGAGAGAGAAACGTTGAAAATGCAGCTCGTGGCAAAAGAAGAGCTGCAAGAGATCAGAGGAAAAAGATGAGTATAAAAATATATAAAAGATGAAGATGAGTATAATCAGAAACACTTGAAAATTGTACGGATGTTATTAAAAGGAGAAAGAGCTTTAAAAAGGAAGGCAAGGAAGAGAAAAGGCAGCATGAAAAAACCAGCAAGTTAGCAAAGGGTGGACAGAATTAGCTGTGTACACACAGCGTCTGCCAGAGGAGGAAGGGAGCAGAATGCAATGTTCTTTCTGGCCAGAGCCAGTCCAGCATGGTATTGCAGCAGCACACGTGGATTAAAAAAATGTGGACTAGATCCAGTAGCTGCAAAGAGAATACAAGGTGATGGGAGCAGGAATTCATTTTATAGCCGAGCTTCCATAAGCTCAGCAACTTTCTCCGTATGATCTAGTAATTGCTATCTGCAGAAAATGGCCCAAGATGAATCTCAGTTACCTGAAGCATAAGTGATTCATTTGGCTTTGGGGGAGATGGTCAGTTGCTGAGATCAGACTAGGAAGCTTTGTGGTGTTTTATTTATAGTCAAATAATTCGATTTACAATGTTTGACTTGTAATTAAAGATAAACTTTTCTCATTACTCCAGCAAAGCTCACAACTAATTTTGTCGTCGGTTACAGACAGTTTGGCAAACATTTGTCAGTTTTTCCAAACATCCTGGAACAAAATTTATTCAGCAATAATGAGAAAAGTACTAAGAAATGGACTTGTGAAAGCAAATTGTACATGTCACCAGTAAAATTTCAAGCACAGTTACAATCTATAGCTACTTTTCCATTGCTAACGTGATGAAGGTAAGAATGAAAATGCCAACAGTAATTTATTTTTGGAAAAAAAAAAAAAAATCCACCAGGCTGAAAGACAAGAAAAAAATTTGCACGACTAATTTTAGCAATCCTGCATTACTTTTTAAGAACCAGGCACTCTGGCCATGGCTGAACGTTAGAGCAAGGTATGTTCTCTATTGCAGTGAACTGAAACCCTAACCCGGTACCGTACAGTCAGTGGTAAGAGCTGCTTCTCAGCACATTTGAGATATGGCTGTCGACTTTGGCAGTAGAAACTACATAGCTTATGTTACCTGGAAACATCCTACCCACCACAGCTTGTCAGGAGTTATATATACTTTCAAATAATTATAGGGTGCTTTATGAATGTATAGTTAATAAAGCAGGGCCTGTTTTTCAAATAGTGAAACCCATGAGGCTGCAAATGGTGTATTTACACATAGGTGACACTACTGAACAGAAGAGGCAGGTGAAATTTCAATATAATTTTACCACGCAAGTGCTGAATTGTACAGTCTGCAGGTGCCACGTACATACAGCAGCAAATTCCATATTTCTGGGGTTTGATAGATATTTAGGTGTAGCTTTAGATTTGTACATAAGGACATGTAAACTACTGCTGTCAGAGCATTTGGAGTATGTTTTTACCAAGGCATTTAAAAACAGACTAGAAAGAAAACCAAACTATGCTGCTTTTAAATGTTCTGACCTGAGCAGTTATGAAGGACAGACAATCATTTCAGCCAGCCTACAGCTCGCTAAACCATGCGGACTGCTATCCAAAAAGAAAATTCAGAAAAATCCAGAACTGCACAAAGCAGCAACGTGTTAAAGCAGAGGGAGATGCAAAATGAACTCCATATTTCAAAATCCTTCACGGAAAACCTGTGTCCCTCTTGTCCCTGTTACAAAAGCTGCTACTGTTCCTTTTGCATTACATGGTCATGAAAAAGACCTGAGAAGCAAAGTATAGTACATACACCTGGAAGGAAAGAGCCTGTGTCAAGGGGTTGTTTGCTGGAGTATATTCTGTGGACATATTACATGGAAACCTTTTAACTCTGAGGGAAATGGAATATCTGCTTTGTTTTATCCCCATAATGTTGATGCCGGGACCCTGGACTGCCAGAAATGAAAATGCCCAGGGAAAATCCCAACAATTGCAGCTGCAGAAGCACCTACCCTGCCAGCACTCCTCTTAATATTAAGCCCAGTCCTAAACGACATTAAGAGCTGTCTCAGGACAGCCCAGTTTTAACCATCACATCACAGAATGATTAAATTTAAGATTTTTTTTTTTTTTTTTTTAACAGACAGATGGAACTGATCACTCAGCCTAAAGAGGGTTCCATGCAGGAAAACTGTTTCCACGTAAGTGTATTATTTAGTTTATTTATCTGTGTTTTCATACACAGTTATACCATAATAGCAGCTCTTTAACTAGAGTATGTCACATGGAAGTTTATTGTTTCCCCAAGCATTTTGGAGCACTTACCATATCCAAGATCAAGTCTTCCCAGTTATGGTTGAATGCTAGTAGACTGCGCTCAAGAAGCAGGCTTAGTATTAAACGAGAACAACCCTCCGTTGATTAGCCACCATTGTAGCACTGTTTACAGTGGGTTTCTATGCTGCTTCTGTTTTTCTCATAAAAAACAAAACTGCATATTTACCATAGAAACTGTCATGAGCTATATTGAACAAAAGCACACTTTAGAAAAATCACTAATTTTAGAAGGATCATAAATATTTATACCAGACAGACCATAAACAGCACCTTAGAGACTATGCTTTGTTTATATAAATCCCTCTTAATTTAGAAAACATTGATTTGATAGACTGAGGCAGCCATAGCCAACAAACATATATTTGAAAAAACCACTATACAGTCTCCCGTGACCGAAGTTTCCCCATTCGTACAGCATCCAGCTTTTGTTTCTGATTAAAGCTACTCATAAGAGTTGCCTGCCATATTTTTTTTTATAACTGTCTATTCATCCTGAGTTCTAACGCTGGAAAGCTTGCTTAGGCCCAGACGTTATATCTGGAAGCATATGGACAGGTCATAGAATCACAGAATAGTTTGGGTTGGAAGGGACCTCTAAAGGTCATCTAGTCCAACCCCCCTGCAAATGAGCAGGAACATCTTCAACTAGATCAGGTTGCTCAGAGCCCC
>NW_008795129.1:8003446-8009615 GCF_000699145.1 Aptenodytes forsteri
CACCAGTCCCCCCAAGTCCTTCTCGGTGGGACTGCCCTGCTCCCAGTCGTGCAAAGGGTTTCTGCACATCAGCGGGTGCAGGGCTTCAGGCTGCAAGCTGCAGGCAACAGGGACCATCCATGGTTGTGTGGTTAGCACACTGGAGCTCCCATCCTCCTGAGTTGCTGCTGCAATATAAATCAAATTATTTATTTACAGCAGTAAAAAAGTATTTGAATTGTACATGGTTCAAAAGCTTTTGTAACTAAGACTGTTGGTCTGGGATTATCCCAGCCTGGACTGCTGAAAATTGAACCCAGCAAAGAATGAGCCTGTTTTGCAGCCGGATGAGTGTCCCGCTCCTATCACTGTCTGGTCACACAGGCCCAAGAGAAGGGAGGAAACATACAGGCGAAGGAGGAGGGCAGGGCGAATTTTTTGATGGCACCTTGCACTTGGATTGACTTAGAGCTGTTGAGAAACCATCATCCTAGAAATGATTTCTCTAAAAGTGTTTTTAAAATTTGATCTTGGTCTCGGGTCATGTAAGCCTCATTTTCTGCCCAGAACAGATTATTATCTCTGGAAATACGTCTGCCATCCACGGGTTATAATTGCAGTTGGAGGCTATTTTCAGATGTTCTTAACCCAAAAAGATATAATTAAATGTTAGTTCTGTACACAGGCTGTATATACAAGAAAACCATGCTGCTGAAAATCCTTCTATTTCATTTTGCAGATTGCAAGGGATTGTGCAGCAGTGTTGTCCACTTAAAATCATTTTTTATTATCGCAGAGCAGAGCCTGTGACTGTCCTTTTCTGATCAAAAGGAGGGGTTACCCACTTCCTTCATCTGTGAGCAGGTTCAAAGCTGGGGTATGGGAAATAAGGGAGCAGCTGAGTTTCAGAATCTGCACCCAAGCCACTAGCAGTAATGGCACTGGATTCCCCAGTTATAATGAGGCCACATTCCCCAAAACAAAAGTATTATTTATCTAACATTTCCTATCCTGCAGCAGAAAACGGGAACCAAGTTGACCAAAAATCTTGCTAATGAGAAGTTATTTGCCAAGTTGCCATGTCCCATTAAGACAGCACAGTATTTTATACACTTGCACTACTGTACTTTTTTCCCAAGTTTGAGCCCAGTTCCCTGAAATGAAAGCAGTTCATATAAAATGTGAAGGCATGATGTGAGGAACAGCAGCTGAGGGCTCAGGGTGCACAAAAGCCATTGCTGCCTCTAGTTTTAGTGACACAGATTGTGGGAAAGGGCAGCTCTTCTAGAAGGACTTTTAAGGTTGCCATGATGGGGGCAAAGTGTAACTGAGCTGCAATAAGATCTGCATTTTCTCTCTGATATCCTGATATTCTGATATCCAGATTATGTTGAACTGTCCTTGGTCATGTTCTGTGCCTTAGTATTATAATAGTTTAACAACATTCTTAGCAAATTTACTTAGTTAACCCAAATAAAGCCAAACTCCCAAGAACATGTTGGGTTTGGTGGTTTGCTGAATCTGTGTTTTTATCAGAATGTTTATTTTGGTGCTTTGCCCATCTGCTAGACCTCTCATTACTTTTTAACTTTATTGCTCATTTGTTGCTGCTCTGCACATAAATCAATGATGGCATCGTATGGTTTTGACTGCAACTTTTTCTAAATATATCTGGTTTATATGGGATAAATTCAAGTCACTGGGTGGAATAATGAATTCTTCAGAGAACTACCCAGAAAGATGTTTCTCAAGAAGTGATGAGGCTAGCACAGGGTCCTACAAAAGTACTTCCCTGAATGCTGCTGACTCGCTGGCCCTTTCTTGACTTTCTCTAGAGAGAATGAATGTTTCTTATAGCATAGCACTTGGCCTTCACATGCATTCACTCCCTTATTAAAAGCAAGAAAACCCCCAGAACTCCAAAAAAGTGCATCTGGGGTTCAAAGGATGGAGGGGGAGGGGTTGGACTTGTGTGCATTGAGCTTAGGGATATAGAGGGGAATTTTTCAGTAGGGGAGAAGAGCATAAGGGACAACCAGGGCTCACTCACCATCTGCAATGGATTTCAAAATTAATCATAGAATCATAGCATCATTTAGGTTGGAAAAGACCTTTAAGATCACCGAGTCTAACTGTTACCCTAACACTGCCAAGTCCCACTAAACCATGTCCCTGAGCGCCTCATCTACACATCTTTTAAGTACCTCCAGGGATGGGGACTCAACCACTTCCCTGGGCAGCCGGTTCTAATGCTTGACAACCCTCTCCATGAAGAAGTTTTTCCTAATATCCAGTCTAAACCTCCCCTGGTACAACTTGAGGCCTGCTTTTCAAGGAAGCTTGCTAACCCCTTTTATGTGTTGCCATATCTTGCAACAAAGCTTTGGCAAGCTTTTGGGCTGTGACCTCTACCGATGACTTATCCATAGAATCATAGAATAGTTTGGGTTGGAAGGGACCTCTAAAGGTCATCTAGTCCAACCCCCCTGCCATGGGCAGGGACATCAGTTTAAAACATTGCCCCTTGTCCTGTCGCTACAGGCCCTACTAAAAGTTTGCCACCATCTTTCTTACAAGCCCCCTTTAAGTACTGAAAGGCTGCAATAAGGCCTCCCTGGAGTCTTCTCTTCTCCAAGCTGAACAACCCCAACTCTCTCAGCCTTTCTTCATAGGAGAGGTGTTCCATCCCTCTGATCGTTTTTGTGGCCCTACATCCCCACATCAAGTCGTCTTAACTGACAGTCCTTGCATGTCAGCTATGCAACCCTAACTCATGTTGGTGAGATGAGTATGCAGGATGGATGGCTTAGATGCAGCTGTGCTTGCTGCTGTGAAAAAAGGTTTCAGCCTAGAGTGTTAGTTCTGTCTGTCCTCTATTTGAGGTCCTCTAAGCAGTGTTGTCTCAAGAAACACGGAGAACTTGGACACTGTGTGTAGAAATTAGGCTTTCTTCATTTTTTTTTTTTTTTTTTTTTACTTTTTTTTTTTTTTTTTTTTTTTTTTTTTTTTTTTTTTTTTTTTTTTTTTGAGAGGATCCTGGCCTGTCTGTGGTTTACAGGTTGAAATCAAGTTGTACTGAGCATAAGAGAGTATCTTCTGGCAGTAGGAATGTGAGCTTGGGGTTAAGCTCCGACATGGGCATGTGGAATCCTTCTCCTCGTGGAAATCAAGCTCAGGACAGAGTGTTTTTAACGCAGCTCCAGCAAGGAAAACCTCCCACTGAGCAGGGCTGGTGGGCTGGGGGTAGGGAAGGATGCTTACCACTGACACTTCTGGCATTTCTCCTCAGCTCTTGAATTGCTTTTTTTTTTTTTTTTTTGGTAAAGGCTCATTTAGCAGTTCTGAGAGATATGATATGACCACTAGATCCCAGAAGCACCCAGAGTATAAAGGGCAGACTACGAGGCCTCATACCCTTCATTTTCCAAAGATTTAAGGCTAGAAACACATCTGTCTTCTGAGCCTGCAAGAAGTTAAAATTGTGGTTCTTTCTCATGCTCTTCATATCTGTGCTTTTAAACCCACAACCTGACCCTGCATATTTTGGGGACTCGGTAGTCTCTGTGCTATAAAGGGGCCTGGCAGAAGATCCACACCCACCTTCCCGTCTCTGTTTGTGAAGCCTTATATAGCCACAGTGCCCAATAGTCTGCCCATCTGCATTGCCCCTGAAGTCCCACGTGTAAGGCTGTGACGCAGGCTGACCTCAGGAAAGGTCTGGAGGACAAGCTGGACAGTCAGAAATGTGGCCAAAGTGCTCTGTGGACCAGCTCCCTCTAACTTCAGAGCAGCCCACTCTGCTGCTCAAAGCCACGATTAATGAGAGCAGTTCCTCGCCTCACTGAGGAGTTCTTACACTGGGGCCAGATCCAGAAGGTGCAAACCTGACTTAGCGCACTTTTAGCTTCCTTCAGCCTCCCTGAAAGTCCCTGGGAAGCTACCCAGGGTACAGTCTTTGCCCAAGATATAATTTCTTCTTCATTACACGGTTCTGCTGTACACTCACTGCTCAACTATCCAGGATAAGGATGAGGTGGGATAACCTAGATAAAGCAAAAGACTCGTGATATAAAACATATGTAAATGAGGCTATAAGAACATACTGAGTGTGTTCACCTTTGCCATCAGCTCTCTAAAGAGAAGAGCTTTAACTAAAAGTAGGTGAAGCTGTGTCTGAAGTGAGCATAAAACATTTTCTGTTATGAGCTCCATAATAGAGGCATCAGCTGAAGGCAGGGCCTGATTAATTCACAGCTTGGGTAAGTGCATGTACATTTCAGATGATGTCACATTTTTAAATTAAAAAGAAAAACCTGCTCATTGAAAATGAAACTGGAACATTGTTTAATATGGGATCTGTTGTGGGATCTTCTTGGAAACGTGGTAGTTGTGTCCTTATGGTACTGTCTGGTAAAGTGAATTTATGAATACATATTTGGCTACATCAGCATCGCTGAAATCAAAATAACACATGACTACGCTTTATTTCTTGTTAGGGAAAATATTTTGTGGCATCTTGACTACGTTTATAGCAAGGTATTTATCCACAGAGTTTGGACAAATGTTTTAGTGTAGACTGTGTTTCTAGCCACTGTTAAATGCTCAATAAATCTATACATACTTGGAAAAAACATAACTTTGCACACTGAAGAACTGTTTAAGAACTCTGTAAAACCAAGTAAAGAAATTAGCTATATTTTTTTCTGGAAAAGGCAAATACTGTATACATTTCAGAGAGGGATTCTGCCATTTTCTCCATTAAAATTTCCTCTGAGTACATACAAGTTATCCATGAATCCCCTTTATCTCTTTAACTGCTACTTCAAGTATTATCAGGGGCACATGGTAATCTTATTATGCATCCACCTTTCTTTTGAAAGTGAAGGGAGGACCAGAGGTCAAACGACAGACCCCCTGTTGAAATCCAGTGGAAGCTTCGTTGCACTGAGGTCCAGATCCAGAAAGGAATTTTGGCATCTAAACCCCTCTGCTCCCCTAACTCCATTTAACTGCTGCTTAAGCCTGCAGGCAGATGCAGTCTATGGCAGCTTCAGGTTCTGTTGTTAATGTTTCCCAATTGCCTAGTTCTGGGACTGCGTGCCCCAAGGGTACCTCAGTTGTGAGAAACCCCAACACCTACTTCCAACTCATTCCTATTGCAGGTAAGGAGGAACACAAGCCCCCCTGGACAGCTTCAGGAATTGCATGTGCATTTTATCCAATGGCAATTCAAAAATATTTAAGTGTTCATAGGGCAAGGCAAGCTAGGTTAATACTTTAAACACTAGGCTGTTAAGATATATCCATTTTTTTATTATATGCAAGGAAGCTTTATGTCTATGGTGCACAGTGGAATACCTTGAAAAAGGTGTTTCCAAGCATTTCCTCTCAGATCCGGAGGGAACATTAGCTCATGGGCAGGACACTCTCCTAGAAGACATTATTTTTAATTTTTTCAGATGTGAAAGGGAATCAAACTGGATGTCCTCCACTGGGGTTGAGGTAGCTAGTGACAATCTAGCACAGAAACGAGGGTCTAAGACAGCAGTGGCCGCAAGAGCTCCCACAGCCCGTGCTCCACCGGGCAAATTTGTCACCTGAATTATTCACCATTCTGTGTGGTCTCAGTGAAGTGCTAACACTGAACTGGTGATGAGGGCATTGATTAGGTTCGTGCACCATGGATGCTTCTTACAGTATGTGATGCCTGCAGTTTTGCCAGTCTTGGAGGAAGGAAATGTACCGAGCAGAAAACTCAGTAACTCTGTGTCCTTGGAGAAGGACACCTTGATATCTTCACCGTTTGCAGTTCAGCCCTTGAGAGGCAAAAACGGAGGAAACGGTGGAGTTATCTCAGCCAGGCTACGAAAATCCCATTTCCATTTAATCTTAGTCTCTCTCTGCTGTATTTATAACCCTCTTTCTGATTCTTTTGTTTAACAGAAATGGGAATCTTGAAAGGAGATAGGTAGGTTTTAATTCAGACCTTTAAGAAAGGAATCAAAAGGGGAAAAACCAAAAGCATCGAGCTATTTGGCAGTGCTGAATTAAGAGAAATTTTTGAAGTACAATTAAGTAAAATGCAAAATAAGTTATTGAGAGGAGCAAGGCTTGACACACACTTTCATACTTCGGCTTCCTTTCACTTTTGGCTCACGGCTTAGACAGGTGGACTCTTCGCTGGGTCAAA
>NW_008795129.1:8010859-8018296 GCF_000699145.1 Aptenodytes forsteri
GAAATGGCCTCAAGTTGTGCCAGGGGAGGTTTAGATTGGACGTGAGGAAAAATGTCTTTACTGAAAGAGTGGTGAAACATTGGAAGAGGCTGCCCAGGGAAGTGGTTGAGTCCCCATCCCTGGAGGTATTTAAAAGACGTGTAGATGAGGCGCTTAGGGACATGGTTTAGTGGGCATGGTGGTGTTGGGTTAATGGTTGGACTCAATCTCAGAGGTCTTTTCCAACCTTAATGATTCTATGATTCTATATTGGCTAACTTGAATGATTTCCATAACCATGTAGCTTTTACAGAGATACTTTTGAAATGCCTTGTTTGCCCTTAGGAAGAGCACAAGCAGTCTCAATTCTGAACTTAGGGAAAAGTTGTTGCGTGATCAAGACCCAGCTCCAGGCTTAGGAGCCTTCATGTCTGCTCTCAGACGTGACTTCCCCTGCACGACCACAGCACTCCCATTCGCATCTTTCCCTACTTGGCATTCAGATGGTCTCTTCTGCTTACATTGAAAACGCAGCACTTTCATTCTGACATGCCTTCAAAATATTGTCAGCCTTAAAGAAAATATCTGCAGAATGTAACATCTTTAAACTAAGTAAACAAACAATAAAATGCGATTTTGTAAAATTAGAACATCAATAAAAAATAGTCTTGTATTAGCAGCTGCAAATGCTCTTCTGGGTATTACATGAAACATATTTAGGAGATAAGGAAAGATTATCCACTTGGCCTTATAAAGGACTGAGAGGACAGCATGTCATGGCTGTAAAATACTTACAGGCAAAATATGTTAAGCATTGCATTCCTTAAGCCACAAACTAGGAGTTTCTTGGTCTCAGGCTGACCCTTTACTGATTCGTCTCGTACAAAATATCACATAATTAGTAGGCTTTGTTTGGAAAGGTAGACCAGAAGGGGAAGATATCAACAGTCAGTGTGCTGGCAGGGCTGTAGAGGAAGCCTGCAGACTTACACGTCTTGCAGAACAGTCTACTCTGTGCAGCTCAGTCCAGTGATGGTTCACCCTCAGCCTCATAAATAGCTACCTCCAGCTGTACAGTTTTAAAAAGAAATTAGAAGTAGTTAAATTTTGGAAGAAATGCCTTTGACTTTAGTTTACATTGCTAATTACTGTAATTTATAACAAACATTAACTAAGCCAATCACACAATTAACTGCTGGTTCCTTTTATGATATCGGTATGCAGTGCTGTTTGGCTCTTGTTTTAAGGGATGCTGCAACGTAACCCCATGGTGGATTCGTTATATAAATCCAATCTTTTTTTGTTCAGACAGTAGATTTTAACTCTGCAGTTAGACTGACATCAGTATGGCACATCTCTGCGATACCTGATCAGCCATCTGCCTCCAGCTCTTTCAGAGCAAGTAATAAGCCAGAAACACATGAGAACTGGCAGTGATTAAAAAGGCAGAATAAACTGGAGAATAAGGTTTAATTGCTAGTGCCTCAATTATGCCAGGATAATACTATGAGCACTGACTCATCAGAATAAACTGATTTCTAACTACAGTGCTGTGTTTTGTGAGAATCAAGAGAAGAACGTTTGACAGGGTAGACAAATGTGAAATTGCTCATAGCGCTTAGGCGCCATCCCTGCCCTTCCCATAGTGCTTTAATTTGCAGACTGTAAGTATAATGGGATAGCATATTTCAGGCTACTACAGAAAGCCTTTAGGATAACTATCTATTACACGATCGCCTGTGATTGTGAAGACCTGATGTCTCAGGTGTGATGACTTCCAGTGTGATATTGCTAATAAAGTGTTCTGCTGAATCACCTTCAACTCCTTCACCGCTGTCTTTCCTAAAGCTGAAGTGTAATTACTGCTGACTCACACTAGCACATACAGCCTGTGAATTTCAGGCAGGGCATAAGGTGAGAATAGCTCCACTGCAAGTTTGCGAATTGGGGATGCATGAGAGGAAAAATTGCAGGAAGCCCAAGAAGGGAGGCAAGCACGATGGCAGAATTACCGTGTCGCCTGACCAACGAAACCGAGGGCTATCCGAGAGAAATCTTAACTATTTGCAGCATGTTCAGGGCAGGGTGGGAAATCCAGCTGGAAATCAAAAATAGCTCCTTCTACTCCAGAAGCAGTCTTTGCACTAAGAATATATTTGTTAATGTGTTTGAAATATTCAGCAGGCCTGCGGAAACATGAAAAGGGGTGAAATGGTTTAGATCAGCCAGACCTTCACACCTCCATCTTCTACTCCACTCCTTGCTAAACAAAATTCAGATTTGATTTGTAGCTCTGGCCTTTACTGAATGAAAGGAGTAAAACCCCTGTGAAAATAGCGAGGGATAAAAATATATGTATTTCTCAGTTATGTTTCCAAATCAGTGAAATTAGCCGGAGACTCTCAGCACTCATTTCCCCATCACTGGTCCATCTGTCAAATGTGGGAGTAAAATAGATGTTTAAGAGGAAGCAGATGCTGGCAGTACAACTATTTCAATGTCTCCTTAGAGCAGAGGAATAGTTCCTTTAGCTGCAGCATAGCCCTCACTGACCCAGCCATCCCCCTAACCCTCTGTCTGGAGCTGGCTGGGCTCTGCTTGGCAGCTGGCGTGGGAAGCGAGGAGCTATGGCAAGCATTAAGGACCGGATAGTGGAAAATATCCAGGGACTCCAGTCCACGTTCTATCCTTTTTCACTTTTGTGCTGCTTGCCAGCTTGAGAGGCAGGCACACATCACCCAAACTTACTGAAGGACAGAGACACTTAATTTGCACTATTATGTGAAGGGAAATCCACGCTGTCCAGGAAACCATGTGGGCTCATGGTGTTGAAAAGGAATACCCTTTGGAGAACAAAAGATGCTTGAACATAATGGGCCAAAGTCACTCCGGCAGGACTGGCATTAGTCCAAGAGGAATTGCCCTACAGATACTTCTCCCTCACCAGCAATGTCAGACCAAGTCTGTCATGTAGTCACAAAACCAGCAAATTCGTAGCAACATCAAAGGTTATTTGCGGGAGGCTGGAATTTAAAATCAATTGGAAAAAATACATTACAAACCACTGTGCAGATTTGTCTCTATAAAGGCGCACAAATAAACCCTTACATAAAATACTGCAGGGGCTCCCATGCTGTTCTGCAGAGACTTGTGACTCAGAGCAGGAAAGGCAAGAAGTTGCTCTGACAAAAATTGAAACCATAGATGAGAAAAAAGCCCACCACTGTCTCAAGATTATTTTAAACCTGTGGCAAATGTCCCTGTGGCACCTAAACCACAGGTTATGCGTCTATGAATTACACTGCTCTATTTACCAAAAGAACAGTATAAAAATAAAATTACAATATTAGGAATTTATTCTGGTTTCTAGTCATGCCAGAGTGGTGGTAACCCTGATGTCTGAGAAGATCCTTCAAAAATGTTATGAGAGACCATTTTTGTAAGTACTGCTTTAATAGCTATGCCTTGAGGGTTTAAAAAATACTCAGTAAACAAGACAAATTGGAAAATAGGTAGAATGGTGTCTGGAAAATGTCCGTAGGCCACTTCAGAAAGCAAATGCTAGAGCTGTTAATAATGTTCCATTAAGAGTGGAGAAAACGCACTTCCCATTCTCTTTATTGTTTTAATTAAAGATTTTTAGTTTTGTACATCAGGACCACCCAGTGAAAATCAGGTTTTTTACTATCTTTTGTCAAACCACTCTGATTGCTAACCACTGCAGAGATCAATTATGCTATAACCCAGTCCTTTTCCTGGCCAAAGGGCTATGGACAAAAACATTCTCCTCTTGTCTCCTGAAATAACACTACAACAGGTTTCCGTGCCAGATCACATACAGCAATGAGCATTTGACAGAGCTTTTATCCACAGCTTCCATCTCCTCCAGTTGCTCCTGTAGCTCCAGAGGGACTTTTGCCTCCTTCCCTCTGGGCTGCCCCGTGATGGGCTCTCCTCTCCCCCCTCCGCTCGCACTGCAGCTGCATCCCTTGGGCCCTCCTGGCTTTACGTGCAGGCCAAGGACTATTTTCTCTGTTGCTAATCTAAAAACAGAAGGTGGCAAATATGGTTGACATTTTTAATTCCGCACGTCAGCGATGCCAGGCATTAAATCCCAGAGCTGAGAATGCTTTGAAAAGGCTCCCAAGAGGGATAAGCAAACACCAGAGGGTCTAATATAATTCATACAGAAAAGGAAGGGGGGGCAGTATTTTGCATTTGGAATTCACTCTGCTCTGCTCTTGCTGCCCTAACATGATAATTAACTACAAATATATGTCTCTGCTTAGTTGTTCCTTGTAAAGGCATTGCTGCCCTATGTTCACCAGTGGCTGAAGAAGGCATTAGTACGTACCTGTGAACTGTAGATCCTGAAGGGTAAAACTTTGCCTTCTCTAAGGAACTTTTAGCCCAGGGAAGATGACTGATTATTTAAAATGACTGCACAGGCCTCTCTCTCCCCATCACTGCCATGCTGACAGAAAGTAATTCTTTCCCATATTACCACAAGAGACAAGAAAGACTACACCTGCCAGGGCGAACGGCTTCACAGCCACCGTGACCCTGAACTCAGCGCAGGTGTATGCCCTGGGCAACCTCCCGGCGCTGGCAGGAGTAAGATGTGAGCTCTAATAACTAGCTAGCAAGATGTGATCTTGGAAACAGACTTCATCTCTCTTTTTTCCCCTCTCTGAATAATGACTGAAGCGCAAGGAGGAGAAATCCAGCACAACCTCCGCTGTCAGTTAGCTGCTTGAGGCTATGAGTACATGACACCTTAACCTGCACTTGCCCAGAATGTACACTTGTAGCATTTGTATGACATTTTATACTTAAGAAGTAGCATATTTTTCACTGGATAGAATAAAATGCAATGTTATTTACGTAACTGATCTTGAGAATAAGAACATAATATTTGACATTTGTAGTCCACTGAAAATATCAAAATACTATGTTTTTCTGGTTACTAGCTAGAATGAATATCAGAGTCGAGTTCTTCAGTATTCAGCTGCTCACAGATTTTGCAGTAGAGGAGCAGAGTCTTCACTCATACTTATCACAGAGTGTATTGCCCCATCGCTCTGTCTTCCAGCTGAGTAGAAACACCTTGTACCCACACCTGTTACTCTAACAAGGACCACACTGCATTCAGCACAGGCCCAGGTATGTCTTCAGTGGTGCCTTGACCTTATGCTTTTGCATGAGCCAATGTAAAAAGTTGGGCAACTGATCCCCGTACAACTAGGATGCTGAGATAGGAGCCTGTGAAATGCCCCTTTTGTTTTTCTCCAGCATGGTAAAGGTTTGATTTGGAGGGAAATTAATGTCATTCAGTTATTTAGCAAATAACCACCACGTGTGCCATACAATCAGCACCTGCTACTCTCATTTTCTGGCTGCTGCTAATGCAGCATTCAGCACTAACCCACCACTCCCAGGCTGACGTCAGGCCTGCAGAAGATTTACTTCAGCAATAACACCTATCCCTAAAGCATCATTTCCATCTCCTACTGGTGGGGTGGTTCTTAGCTCTTGTCCTGAGGACCTATGAGTGGTCCTAACTCTTCCCATCTCAATTGCTGGGGTCTCCTTTTCACCAGCAGACTGTTCCTGTGTACTGGTATTATATACTGCCCTGGCGTCCTTCCTGAACAAAGACGATGACAGACTTCTGAAAGTGATATTGTCCGGTAATTCAGACACCCACAGTCTTTAGCTGTTGAGCAGCCTTATTTTTTCCCCTGTGCTCAAAGAAAGCTGAGGATGTAACGCATGTACACGACTGCTGTATGTTCAGTGCACTGCAGTGCCTAAAGCGTCTTACAAAATTACCAGCAACTGAGCAGACCCACAGTGCTGCGTTCATGCTTTGCCTCACCAGAATTAACCCTGGTATTTTCTACCTTACTGTTTGAAAGATGCACTTACCGAGATCAACAGTGGGCCACCTGCAGTGAACACTGCAAAAACAAAAGTCAGTCTGCCTTTTCTGCACGAATCCTATCAAGCTTGCATGAATTTTGTCACTGAAGCAGAAAACACTGTTCTTCACATGGAAGAAATGAAAGCTGACCAACTTAATGACTAGTCCAGAAAGGAGATAAACAAAGGCTGGAGCGTTAGAAGCACTTTGCAATATAGGGAGGAGGAGCAGGAAAAAGATGAATGTTTTTAATGGAGGAAATACCATCCTCAGAATAAATTGTTGGTGAAGCGCATCACTGATTCAATCTGCTCGGCTGTCATAAGCTTCAGGGACAGTCTATCGAGCGCTACAGAAACGATATGTACATTCCCGAGGCCTTATTGTATGAGACAGATGAAGTCAGTTGAGCAATCAAAGATGGGTACTGAGCTGTGTTAAGTTTTCACTGGTGAAGTTGAGGACCACACCACAAGGCTCTTACCAGAGCTAGCTGAGAGTGATATTTCTGCCTTGAGGAAAATCCAAAGGTCTAACAGGTTCCTTTCCAAACAAGGATGAAAAGCTGAAATATCCATTTTTCATGAACTGAAGTATTACATAGCCTAGAGAAGGGATGTGGGGAGAGGACAGAAAGCTGTTCTTTGCTCTCAAGCATTTACAGGCTATTGCAAAAAGAAAGCAATAGTTTCCTCTTCTTGTCTATGCAGAATAAAACAAGTAATTAGGAGCTTAATTTTTATTAGGCTGAGACCTCAGGAGCCTCTTTTAAGGTAAGAAGAAGAAAGAATAATTGGAAAGCTTGTGGAACCTCCATCGCTGGAGGGCTGTAAGGACAGGTTAAGCAAATGCCAGTCAGGAATGGCTGAAGTACAGGTGATTCTTGAAACAGGAGGAGAGGCCTCTCAAGAGAGGATTTAGTGCAGCCTTACTTTCTTTTATTTCGGCCTCACTGAAACATTTTATTCTTGATTACATTTCATTTTAAAGCTCAGAAGTGTCTGAGAGGGCTGGGAGTTGTTGCTTTATGTATATGTAAATACCGTATCATCTACCATATTACCATTAATTTACTAGATTTACCATATAAATTGTGGTAATTTGTTTAGATATATATAATTACAGAAAAAGACATTCACTAATTGCCTGTGAAAATACCAATTATGTTCTCAGGAAATGTTCAGATGCTGATCTTCCAGGGTGACAGATCTTTGTTAATATGAAACACCAGCAAATTTCAATTTAATTTTGCATGGTAAGACTAGGCCTAGCTTCACAAAAGTGAGTACAGTTATTAGGAACCCAACTTGAAACACTTAGGTTTGAAGAATAAAGTCTGTAAATACTGTGCCACCCATAGGCTATACCCAAAAGTCAGACACCTTAGACCTTGTCCTGGTTTCGGCAGGGATAGAGTTAATTTCCTTCCTAGTAGCTGGTACAGTGCTGTGTTTTGGATTTAGGGTGAGAACAAAGTTGATAACGCACCGATGTTTTAGTTGTTGCTAAGTAGTGCTTACACCAGTCAAGGACTT
>NW_008795129.1:8018721-8025121 GCF_000699145.1 Aptenodytes forsteri
TTATTATTATTATCATATTATTATTATCATTTTATTTCAATTATTAAACTGTTTTTATCTCAACCCATGAGTTGTTCTAACTTGTGCTCTTCCAATTCTCTCCCCCATCCCACCGGGTGGGGGGGGGGTGAGCGAGCGGCTGCGTGGTGCTTAGTTGCCGACTGAAATTAAACCACGACAGACCTACAGAGCTATAGGAGTGAATCCAGTCATCCACTCTGTCACCTTAGTGGTGAAAATACAAATCTACAATGCAGCTGGAAAAGTGACTTCCTAAGGGAATGCGATGATGCCATAAGTTTGCAAGCTCTGTTTCAAGGACTGCATCTGCTTTATACCTTCAGTTTTTGTATAGGTCGTGTCTGAAAGAGCAGCATCTAAGATGCATGTTTGAATCCCCTGGGCTAAGACAGTTTTCCAAGGGTGACATTGTTTTTCTCAGTGTCTGATAAATACATTTGTAAGACTAATTTTTTTTTTCAGTTACTATACCTTAGTGTTGCTGATACCTTCCTCTAGGAGCCTGTTACCCTTTAGATGGATGCGAGCTTTAGTGTTAAACACAAGTTCTGTTTTAAAAGAGGAAGGAGTGAAACTGCATTGCTTTGGTTGGGAGCGGAGAACGGAGAAATCCTTTGCTCTCTCGACTGAGGGAGGGCTTTGGAGCTGCTGAGCGACACTGCAGCACCGCATTGCCTCTCCGCTGGGCAAATAAGATCTTGCAAGGCATCTTTGCAAAGAAGCTGGCTTAAAGCCAAAGCCTGGTCAAAGGAACCTGTCTTCTTGGTATTTTTAAGTGATTTATGTCTCAGTCAAGAGGAGGACAAGTAAGCATTTTGGCTGGTCACAAAACTTGGCTGGAGGATAAGAAATGCTACTTTTCCTCATGCTAGAAGGCTTCTGCTCCACAGTAGCCTTGCATCCAGTTTGCCGAAGCAAAGTCCCGCATTGAGGTAAAGGAGCCTTCAAGCCACTTAAGTTACAAATGTCTCTTCGGTTCACTTTTTTTTCTAGAGCAGGGAGCTGGTGGTGCAGTATGTATCATAAGAGCTCCTGCGCAGTAAGACACAGTGTAGTAGAGTTTGAGATTGGTAGGTGGCGTTGGGGAAAGGAGGGCTCTGCGTCCAGTGCAGGCTTTGCAATGTGGAAGCTCTAAATTCGTTCCCCAGGTCAGAAACATGCTGTTAGCACCATGTTCTCTTTCGCCTTTTGAGAATTGCTTTTTCATAATTAAAACTAGATTTCGTGCTGGGAAACCCTTGACTTTGCAACAGATTGAACTAAACTGCATCTTGTCACTGAGTTAATGTATTAAGAAATCCCATATAAAGTATCTGGTGCACAACTGGTGCTGGCTAGCCTGTTCTTGCTCTGTGCTAGTCTAAATTGCCACCTAGGAGAAGCAGGGGTGTACCAAAACCCTCTGCCCCGTGGGGACTAGGGCCCTTGGGAAACAGCACACCATTTTCTCCATTCTAAGTAACTGCAAGGGTAGGGCCACGCTGCAGCATCAAAGGTGAACGGCTGGCTCAAAGACAGACACTATTTTTACAGGGAGTTTTTTGGTACTGATGGCAGTTCAGCTGGGTTCCTAGGTATAAGAGGAGAAAACCCAACATCCCAGTGCCCCAAACAGCAGTATAGCTGCAGGAGGCAGCGTAACGAGCTAAGTACCAGGTAAAAGCGAGCCAGAAGACATTAAGTGCTGCTGTCTAGATGCACCCATGCAAGCATCACATATGCTTTAGCTTGACAGGTAAGTCTGGCCATCGGATTAAGACAGACTCCTGCCAGACAGACTCATCCATGGCACAGCAAGATCCCTGACAGAATCTGTCAAACCACAATACTCCAGTTAAATTTGGTGAGATACAGGGTTTTTTAAATGACACAATTCATAAGGCGAATACTTTTGAGGATCTCTCATTTAGTAAGAGCTTGGATTTCATCTTCAAGGTAATGCCAGCTGCTGACCTGAGATACCATACCACAGCCAGCCTTAGCAACATCCCACGGCACAGAACAAACTGGTTGTACCTTATATCGCAACTGGTTGTTTAAAGAAGTTGAGAAAATAGACAGATTGAGCTGACACAGTTAAGAACCAGGTGTATCAAAATACAATTTATTCTTAAAATGGCTAGTTTACATATAACAGCAAGGGTTACGTAGGGAAAAAGTGCAATTAGTGGAGGAGGCTTATTTCACCTTAGTATTTATCATCTCACTGCATTGCAAGTAGCTTCAGACTCAGCATATTATACTTCTTAGCAATGGGCAAAACCGTGATTTATATTTTGATGTTAACACCATTTCCGTACAGCTAAAAGGTATGCCAGTATTCACACCTGCTGAGTAGGTATTGGGCAATCTCTCACACAAGTCTTGCATGAAACACAGATCACCTTTACAGTCTGACAGCTCAGAAAGCTAAATTATAACCATACAGATACAAAATATACATTAGTTTACTGAAGTCTAAAAAAAAAAACCTTCAAAAAATGAGGTACAATAAAACAGAGCAGCTTTCTATTTATGTGCAAGCCTATATTCAGTCTAGAAAAAAACTAGTAGCAACCCTGCTCTTTTAAAGAAATTAGCTTTCACAAAGTGCAAGTCTTCAATATGAAGGACCTTGCCTATGTTACACACTTGTGAAAAGTCATCGCTAACTTTGCAATAGGGAGTAGGATACTCGACCATCAGATGCTGTAAGATTAGATCAGGTGATGAGTCAAATCATCTAATGCTGCTACAGACTAGGAAGTTTACAAATCACTTTGTCTGTTTTGTCACCTAACCCTATTTTTGGCATGTAGGGTGGTTTTAAATTCTTTTTAAAAGGCACGTTTTTCTTTTAACATTAGGAGGTAACCATCTGCCTGCGAAGTGAGTAGGATGATGAAGTCAAGGTTAGATTTGTTCTCAAATGCAAGACATTTATTATTCACAAAGCCAACGAGCACAGAGGTGTCTTCCCAAAGCAGCAGTCACTTCCACCACTCACTTCGCATCGTTTTCTGTATTCTCCTTTTTATCCCATAGAACTTTCTCTGGGATTTAGAGGACCAGCTTTGGAAAGAAGAAATCAGAACATTGTACGTTTCCAAGTTATACAGCACATCCTACCTCCTCCCCTTTTCCCACTTTTCCATTATCCTCTCCAAGTTTCTTAACCTGTATTGAAGCCACAAATCCTAGCCATGCATTCCTACCTGCCCCTGCTACAAGCACACAGACAGTCATAGCAAGCCTCCGTCCTGACAGCAACACCTCATCTCTGCTACACTCCTAATAGGTGCAAAATTAATTGTGATGTTCTGTTCATGTAACGTCCTTGTGCATGCACACATACTCTCACACATACAGTTACTACAGCTTGCTAAGACGCCACCACCTTCCATACTTCCTCACAAGAGTCTCTCACCTAGTGACTCAGGAGAGTCTACAGCAGAAAGCAAGCAGCGTCTACTTAAGATACAGTCATGCTATTTCTATAGTAGGTGGCATACGCATGGGTTTTATCTTGGTTTTCTTTCTTTCCAAGGATAAGTTCTGCTAAGAACTTCAGTAGCATAATATGGTTTAACAAGTCCCACAAACTAGTGAACTTGGATTTGTTCAGCCAGCCAACAAAACCTGCCAGGCGGTTTCGTCACATAGCATGTGAACCAGAAAACTAACACTGTTCTGTTGCCAAATGGAAGAACGCTTCCTCGCTAGTATTGATCACCAATATGGTGATGAATTTTCAATCCGACCCAAGCTCTGCCACCGGGGAAAGAGATCACTGGACAGCCTCGGACTGCCTAGCTGATCGGGCTCTCTCTCTTGTCCTCTCCTTGGAGTCTGAAGATCTACACAGTCTTTCTTGGCAGATGGTATCTGAACACCATCAGGCTTCCACTCTGCATGGAGAATCTTGTAATTCTGACCCTCGTTATTGTCCCAGAAGGTATGTTCTCCACTTTGGTAAGAAATGCAAAACTCTATCTTCTCTTCAGAGGAAATGGCAGGAGGCAAGTCAATGGTAAATGAGAAGGTATCATTTTCAGAATCGCTGTAAACATTGTTCATGTATACGCACTCAACGTCCGTGCAGGTCTTCCACGTATCAAAGGTAATTCGAACCTGAACCTTTTTTTCGAAGGTCACGTTTTTTACTTTCACAGTGCCTGACAGCACCTTCTCTTGCAGGGTGCAGTTCTCCAGGCAGACCAAGTTCTTCTGCAGGCGGTTCCTGAAGTCCAGGTAGTCAGCTGAGGGCCGAGGGAAACCCAGAATCAAGTTTTTCTCCTCATGAAGCTTTAAGCCAGATGTTATGTTTTCAAGGCCTAAGAGGTCAAACTGAAGATCCCACCCAGGGTGCTCCTGGAACTCGGAGAAGGTGTGTATCGCTGTCAGGGACAGCCCCTTCGAGTCTGCAAACACAACTCGCTTCTTGGCTCGGGCTGCCGAGTGGTTCCAGTCACTCTTCTGAGCTTCGGAGTCACGCTTCACGTGAAGACACGGTCTGAGAGGTTTGAATCTGTTCACAAAGTTGTTTCTTTGACAGTCCTCAAGGGGGCTGAGAAAACTCTTCAGCGGTGGAGAATGGGCTAGGCAAATTCTCATGGCCACATCCACGGGCATGATGGAGCTTGGCAAGGGTCTCGGCTCCAAGATCTGTATCATTCTGAAAGGAGCAGAAAGACAGGACGTTATTATTTGTTACATCAGGTAAGAAGCTTCTTAAGAATGCATATTTGCTTCATCCCCTCTCTTAATTATTCATGGCCTTGTCTTTGCATGGCTTTAAATAATGCAGCCTAAATTAAAATTGACAGTTCAAGCTAAGGAACTAGCGTGAGACTATTCAGTCATTTCTTGCTAATTCTGAACTCTTTCAATTCAAATGTAGTCTCATTTGCTTTTTCTGAACCTCTGAAAAATAGATTTTAGTGACAACTAATTAAACACATTTCCTTGAAAATACAGAAAAGAACAGTCTAGTAACCAGTAAAACAGCTCCAGTTACAGTGGCAGTGCGCACCCGCTTCAGCTTCCCTTTTACAGACTCTGAGCCAGGTCTTAAAATTCCAGCAAGCTGGATCAGCTGCTTCATCTCAGAGCAGAGACAGCACTATATTAAGCAGGTCACCTACCCCATGACAGCATCAAATGGGATGCTATATACCTGGACGCAGAACCATCACGCTGTGGCTCTGAACAACCATAAGTGCATTTGTTAGGCACTCTAGTTTTGGTTAGTTCAGATGAATAAAAATGCTAAAGTGCCTTTGGAAATATTTTCTATGAGCTATTAACCCAGGTCTAGGTAACAGAGCTCTTCTGCACTGTTAACGTTGGCTGCTGAGTGATTAGGAGGAAAAAAAAGGCGGGGGGAGGGACACATTTTATTTTTTCACCTCATCAAGGTGAAAAACCTCTTTCACCATCAAGCTTCAAGAACTGGCTTAAAAATATCTTTCTATAATCCCCAAAGTCCATGCCGAAAGCCTACTGCAAGTATTCAGTAAGAATGCTACAGCTTTTTTTTTTAAAGATTTATTCATAACCCTACCTCTCAGATGATGAAAATCACAATTACTATGCAAGAACATGGCCCACGCAAAGCCAGTTAGCTTGAATATTTGTGAAAAGGGGCTTCAACTGCAGCACATCCCTTCTGAGACGGATGCAGTCCTTGCTGGAAATGTGGATTTTTTGTTGAGTCATGGGAAGCCAGAGCATTTGCTTTGTCACTTAAATAAATGGCTTTCTCGTTCCCAGGGTTCTCACTGGTACTCCTGAGCCCTGCCAAAAAAAGCAGAATCTGCGCTGGCCTCTTAATTCTTCTCCGTGCTTTTTTTATTGTGGCAGTATTTGCCATAATAAGTAGGACGAGGAGAGTACCAACGTCAAATTAATCAAGTCTTGCTTTGCTTTAGCAGGAAAAGAACTAAGGCTTCAAAAATACTCTCTCCGTAACTTTTGTGACCAGCTCCTGGGGCAACTGCTCCTAAGCTTTTGCAGTATCAAAAGAAGAGGGAGGCGGAGGGAAAAACCCAAACCAACAACCAACCAAAAAACCCCAGCGACACAACCTGAAAAAGGCAGGCTGCTCGAAGAGGCAAAAACGAACTGCCAGCGAAAGATGCGGTGGGCTGAGCAGCATCAACAGGCACCACACAAGCGTAAGGACGCTTCTGCAGGACCTATAAAACCGGCGGAGGGGAGCGGAGCGGTGCAAGTTTTGAGGCTTTATTCCCCCACAGGCTGAAGCCCGATGGCTGTCGGTTCCGCCGGCCTGGAGGAGCACACCTAGAAAAAACAGGGCAAAAGCACGGGCGGGGGCAACGGGCGGGGGCTGGAGCGCGCTCTCGGGGGGCGGGCGGCGCTTGCCTGCTGCAGCGCACGG
>NW_008795129.1:8025484-8030152 GCF_000699145.1 Aptenodytes forsteri
TTTTTTCCCCCTTTTCCCCCCTTTTTTCCCCTTTTTTCCCCTTTTTTCCCTTTTTTCCCCTTTTCACTTTTTTTACCTTTTTTCCCCTCCCCCTTTTTTTTCCTCCCTAAGGCTCAATGCCCTGCTGTATTGCCTACTTATGGCCAAGGGCATTTCCTCTTGGTATTTTCAGAGTTCTCATGTCTTCCTGCAAGTGTTTCGAAGGGGCAGCTGAGCTGACCCCTCCCTGGCAGGAATCCGTCTGCCTGACCTGGGCTGGAGGGGAGCAGGGAGCTACAGGGCTGCAGGAGCCTGCTCCAAAACTGCACCTTTACCCTCTTACCCTCCTTCAGAAAGGCAGGAGACAAGGTCTCAACAGAGCTGCTGGAAGGCAGGCAGGAGTTTCAAAGTGGGCTTGCCCAAATACCTGCCTTTTCAAGCAACCAGAAAGCAAACAGGGATTTGCTACATGGGATTTCCATGTGAAGTGGATATTGGTTTACATGTCAAAGTAGGGCAGCTTCAAGTCACTGCTAAAGGATGTTACCTAGTGGAACAAAAGTAATACCCAGTTGAAATTACAGAGTGTTAGCTTCGTTGAAAAGGAGCTGGAGCCCTACATTGTAAGATAATGTTGCCAGAGCCAGAAATCTGTCATCCTGGAATATTAACTGTCCTTGTCCTCCGTGAAAAAGTACTTTTGGACATTTCATTTGAATGGTGCCGATGGCTTTTCACCTCCCACACATGGTGATCTGTGCACTGTCTGAGGATATGACAGGCCCTGCTGTAGTTCCCACATTGTATCTATTACCTGTTTCTAGAGCAAAGGGACAAAAATCGGTAGAAAACAGCCTCCGCAGCATTAGCCGTAGCAATGCTGTCTCACTGCTTGCGTCCTGCCTCCCAGAAGGCCCCCCGAGCAGGATCCACAAGGCTGACAAGCCCTTGTAGATGCTGGAGGGGTGGACAGCCCATGGGTGGCAGCGTGCTGTCTTCTGCAGGCTGTGAGTCTCCCAGAGGTAGTCCATCCCCAAGTTACTGCTCTTCGAAGACTATGCCCTGGCTGCTAACTGGCTCTGTGGGTCTTCTGTGGATCAAAAGTGTCACTGTCACCTTTTTGCTGGCCCATCTGCTTTTTCCCAAGGGCAACGGATGACTTGCAGTCATCCTATAAGATGTGATATGGAGTCTGTGAACTGTAATTTTCTAAGTTCATGGTTTTTACCGGTAGATGCGACCATGCACAAATGAACAGCAGAAAGTCCTGTGTTCTACATGAAGCAAAGGGAGCTTACAGTGATGAACAGATGATACAGGATTTTTCTGGTTCAAGCGAATTATTTTTCTGCTCTTGGTTTGTAAGCAAAAAAAATTAAAAGCTCCACTGCTATGTGTGAGAGTTTATTAGGAGATAGTGTGTGAGCATGTGAGCATGGCAGGTGGTTACAAGGACACCTCCATTTTGGATTCAAGCTACATAGAAGGAGAGAGAAAAAACAGTTGTGAAAGGGCTGGAGAGGGAACACTTCTGCTGACTGATGGCATGGCACACGGGTCAGTACGCTGTCTCTGTATGTATAATGAGAGTATTCATAGGACAGTAAGACTTCAGTTTCTCAGCTTGGACCCGTGGTGACTGAAGTTCCTGCCTTTCGTGCCAGTACGTGACACTAAGTGTCACACAGATGAAGCCTGAAGCACTAACTGGCAATGCAGATAAGGTTTTGGAAAGTACTGCTCTGTTCTCTGGCGCCAGTTATTCAGGATGACCTTCCCCGCTCCTCCACTTCTCCAGTCACACCCCACTGCTCACATCCTCTTCCTCTCCTTTCCCCTCTCCATCTTCCTTATCTCTTGGCAACTGCCAGCTCCCCCTCAAAGGTAGATGATATGTTCTTATCGCTTGCCTGGGGAAAGTGCTAGAAAACAGTACCTGTGCTCCGGAAGCCTTGCTAGTTGCAAGGGGTTTATTTCCCTTTAGGAAAAGCTACAAATACTTCCAGCCTCAGCCACCTGCCTGGCAGCAGTAAGCAGGACCCGACATCCCCTGCGGGCATAAGGAAGGATTGGGCACATGGCTGGCACTTACCAAATCACCTCTATTTCCCCGTTATAAAAAATGAGTGAATAACTCTGGAGTTTTAGGAGCCTGTGCTACTTGAATCTTTGTCCATGCAGCTTCCCCCACAGCACCGTTTAGCTGGGCTGCTGCGTTATTGGGGAGCACGTGCAGCAGCTGGGGCTGCTCTATCATACTACCTATGTGCAGGCATTAAATAAGACCTGGGAAATTATTTTATTCCATGCTTGAAGCCTGCACAAAAGGAGTCACCTCAAGGCTTTGCTATACATATTTCTGCTGCTGTGTAGTAGCTCATTGCACTGTTTGCCACTATAAAACACTTTGTTCCCGTTGTGTTAAAATACCTGTTTTGCCCGACTTAGGAAACATCATGAAAGATTATTTAAGGTGATATGCTTAGCAGAAAACCAGTAGTGAGATACAGAGCCTTTCATGGGCAGATCATTGCCCAAGTCAGTAAATATGGACTACTGGATACAGCAACTTCGTGTTACTTGGTAACCTGGAGCACGTTCATGGCTGCGGACTGGTGTTCCAGTTTCCGGTTGCCAATACAAGCAGAGGGCGTTGTGTAGAGCCAGAGTAACTCTTTCCTCATCAGAGGAGATGTCTCTGCATCGAGGCAAACCGACGGGGTTATCTGAGGTAGCACACCAGTTTGCACTGTCAATGATGGTTCCCTAGCTGCACTTTTTATAGAGGACTCAGGTTTCCAGTTATTTTGGTTCGGCAGCTCTCCTGTCATCAGCAGCTTAAAAATGTAGATCTGTCTGTCTGTCTTACCTTTCAAATAGTGCTGCTAAAATGGGAGCACCGGAGGAAAAAAATCATTGTCTTACTGTGCATTTGACAGCACTTTGTGGCATATCAGCTTTCCTGACATTTGTAGGTGCACATAGAAGCAACGGCAGAAATATATATATATATATATATATATAGGGAGAGGCAGGGTTGATTCTAAAATCAAACCTCAT
This sequence comes from Aptenodytes forsteri, assembly GCF_000699145.1. Lineage (NCBI taxonomy): Eukaryota > Metazoa > Chordata > Aves > Sphenisciformes > Spheniscidae > Aptenodytes > Aptenodytes forsteri. The sequence goes on from NW_008795129.1 coordinate 8,028,524, forward strand.
CATAGGGCGTTGTACCTCCAACTGCTTCTGTAACAAGTAAACCCAAATCGACCACCTAGACTAGTTCATCTTTTTCTGAAAACATTGCACTTTAAATGTAAGAGGCTAATTGCAACAAGTTAGCTATAGTAAATATAGTTTTAGTATAGTCACCATAGTTTTGGTAAACTTTAAATGTATGTTTTAAAAATAATTTGCAGCCTAGATGATTCGGAGGCAATGTAAGGCACAGGTTCACTTTGCAAGGAGTTCACTGAGGTTGCCCTGTGACGAGCAGGCAAATCGGGTTCACACTGTTCTGCTCGAAGACAAATGTATGGTATTAGCTCCACAGTGAATGCTTTTAGATGCGGATGGCCCTCCAGGTCTCGCTGTTCTTCACCTGTCTGAACTAACCAACGCTTTTCAACCAGCAGCTCTGAGAGCAGCTAGTGAGTGACTGTGCCTTCCTGTCAGCTATCGGGCAGCAATGGGTCGCCTTGGTCATTTGTTTGTTGGCTCTGGTCATTTTATGGCAGAGTAGAATGAAAGAGCTTCTTTTTTCAGTCTGTGTTCTGAAATGGAGTGATTAAACAAGGTTTTTGTGGTTTACTCTGACTTTATTACTTTCAGGTCGCTGTGCTTCTCTGCTGTCCTCCCCCACAACTCCAGAAGGGAAGAAAGGAGGTATGTTGCAGTTGAGGATATAGAAAGAGTTGAACGACCTTCAGCATTTAATTGAAGCCTTTCGAAGCAAAGATAAGCAAGCATTTCCTCAGAGCGAAATTAAGTCACGACCACATTTACAGGAAAAAAAGTGCAGAGAGAAGAAAATATAAATCTCCATTTCACTTGCATAGTAATGCATCCCTTGAAAAATTGTTGCTGTTTGCAGGGTGGGAGAGCAATGCTAGCTCAATGCAGTTACAGTATGCAATTTAACAGGGAAGTTTTTGATTTGATTTTGGGCTTGAGGCTAAAATCAATTGCTAGGCCAAAGGCAAAATACTGGGGTTACCAGAAAACATCCACCTTCTTTTGGCTGGCACATATTTGGTTCCTGCAGCATCACTCAACACCTGTGAATGAAGCAGAGCTTTAATGAAAGAATATCTGTGATAGTAGGCAGACGTGGTCCATTAGGTCAGGGGACAGTGCTGTCACACAAGGTTTACAACAGCCTTTTTTTTTTTTCTTGAATTGAGCTCTTTTGTTCAATAGTCATTCTCTGCTACTAAGACTAATCATTGTAAACGTATATTATCTATGAAGTTGGGCAGCAGGTTTCTATGAATGTGACTGTGATGCAAATACTAATTATTCAGGTACATAGCAAGGCTAGTGAAGTCCAAACTGAGTTGAGCCTGTGAGCCTTTGAAAATTTAAAATCAGTGATTTATCCGATGAAATACAGTGAGCAGAAGTCTTATTTAGTCTTAACAGAAGGTTGTGACCTCAAGGCAGAATGGTGGGCACTCGTCTGAGGGTAAAGGCCGCAGCTCCGGCTAGGGGTCTGCCCCATCTCCCCCAGCGGTGGCTGATGCCTCCACACAGATGCAACTGCTGAAGGGAGAGGCTGCAGTGCAGACCTCCAGCTGCAGGGAGTGCCTGGACCTCTCTCCTGGGGTAGGGACAGGCGGCAGACCTGCC
>NW_008795129.1:8034463-8055282 GCF_000699145.1 Aptenodytes forsteri
ATGAAGACAGGCTGAGAGAGTTGGGGTTGTTCAGCCTAGAGAAGAGAAGGCTTCGGGGAGACCTTCTTGCAGCCTATCAGTACTTAAAGGGGGCTTATAAAAAAGATGGTGGCAGAATTTTTAGCAAGGCCTGTTGCAACAGGACAAGGGGGAATGGCTTTAAACTAAAGGGGGACAGATTTAGACTAGATATAAGGAAGAAATTTTTTGGTCCCTTCCAATCCAAACTATTCTATGATTCTATGATTATTTTCTTTACTTGCTTCTCAGAGCCCTTTGGTGAACTTTGAAAATTCATAATAGTTACAAATATATACCGAGGAAACTTGTCCTAGGAAACTCCATTGTTGTTTTAGGGATTTCTTTAGCACTGGCACAGTCCATATGAGGAATAAATAAGTTTTTTATCTTTTTAGACTTTACTTGCTTCTCAGAGCCCTTTGGTGAACTTTGAAAATTCATAATAGTTACAAATATATACCGAGGAAACTTGTCCTAGGAAACTCCATTGTTGTTTTAGGGATTTCTTTAGCACTGGCACAGTCCATATGAGGAATAAATAAGTTTTTTATCTTTTTAGAATTTTTATTACCCCATTCCTCATGGTTCAACCAGACCTAACATGCTCCAGCCTTTGGGATCCCCTCACCAAGAGGACATCAGTAACTTGTGACCACTTGTTAAGAGACAAATCACAGAAAGTCTGGAAAAAAGTATTCCAGTGCCCACAAAACTCCTCTTTATCATGATGATAATGCTTTGCTTTGGGAGACTCCGAGAGCATTTTTTGTTGGTATCATTCAGGATGAAATTGCTGCTAAACCGTGTTTGTTTGGGATATGCTGCTTTTGGAATAAACTTTTAACTCGGAAGGAAAGAAGGTAAAAAATACAGTGAAACATTTCAAAAAGACAAAATTATGTCAAGTTGGAGATGGGAATAGTAAGTTTTCAGAAATGTTTAATTTTTCCAGATATTTCATTATTAGACAACATTTGAAAACTCAGACTTTGGCAGGACAGTAAATCCATTTCCTACCCAGTTGCAGCTTGCTTGTAGGCCGTTTTGCAGATCTGCCTGGCAGAATACACCCATCCCCTAGAGAAAGGGGCAAGCGCCATGCAGCCAACCTCACTGAGAAATTATGCAAAGATGGATGGGGTTTATGCTCTCTTACAGCAACTATAAGGATAATCAGTCTCACCAGGATACGATGTAGGCCTAACTCTTTAAGCACTGGCAGGGGGTGTAGGTCTGGTTCTTTTTAAGTCAATAGCAAAAGTTCTTGCCAGTACTGGGTCTCAGAACGTTGTAAGGTTAAATTCAAAGGCATTTAAATTTAATGCATTTAAATTCCTAGAAACTGAAAGCTTTGGACTGAATTAGAAGCTAGAAATTGATTTAAAATGTCTAATCTCATTAAGACTGATTAATGACAGATTAGTCAATGGTAGATGAGTCATCGCTTTGGAAATGTATAGTGCAAGAGAAGTGCATTGCTTTCTGAAACAACTGACATAGAAAAAGCAAGAAAATGTATCTCAGATTGCTCGAATGTTTTGTGCAATGTGATTATATTAAATTCAGGATATTTCAAGCAAGATGCCCTTAAACAGCTTTTATGCAAAATGCAGCCTTTTAAAAGTATAATTGCTTTGGTTGTATGTAGTAAGCAACAGATGAAATAAAGACAATGCCATGTTACTTATAAATTGCTGCTACTTAGAGTAAAAAGGGAAAGAAAAACTGAAAGAAGGAAGAACATGAATGTAGGTATTCATTCTTGGAATAATCTGAACTTCCAATGAAGGATTCACAAGAGTGCAGAAAACAAAACACATATATATGTTTTTTACATGAGTATAAATCTGGCTTATGAATACAGACCAGTTTTTGAGAATGCAAAGGCCCTCCTAGATGTTTGAAAGAAATGCAGTATTTCAGTATTTTTTGAAACAACATTTCTTTTCTCATTTTTTTTGTGGTTTGTTTTTTTTTTAACCACACACACAAGAAGGTTGAACCTTGAAATTCTGTGGCCAAACATTTCATAAATATAAATCATGTTGCTGTGTACAGATAATCAGTGTTTATTCTCTATTCTTTTTCCTAGGCCCAGGTGGAGGAATTACCTCTGCTGATCAGTAGTCTTTTCCAAAGAAAACGGTAAGTGAAATGCTGCTTTGTGCAATTGGATTTATGTTTAATCCTGTGTGACCAAGCAAATGTTGGTTGAGTAGATACTTCCATCAGCTATGTGGGAAGTATTCTCGTTCTTTGCAATCTTTCAAGCAAAAATGTGATTTCTCTATCCACATGTGAACAATTCCTTACAGCCTTGCAGGAGCCACACGATTTTTCAATTTGTTTACCATTCCCATAAGACTTATGTTGAATGAAAACCTTCATCCTGAATGCGCATTGCTATATCTGACAGCGTCCCAGCTAACATCTGCAATATGTTCACCCAGAGTGTTTAAAAGCCTTTGAAGGGTCTGAATAATGCTCCTTTTCTTGTTCTGCCACCCAAAAGACATGATCCATTCCTGTATTTTAGGTTCTCTTACAAGGTCCTTTTTGTCTTGTGTATCACAAGGGAAGAACAGGGCTTGGAAATCAGTACAGTGAAATTCTGTGTCAAGTTTTTCTTGGATTTGCTATGTGGGGGGAAAAAGCTCCCTATGGTATAGGTCTAAGAGATGAATGAACCTTTTCTCTTTCAGATTTAGTCTAATTTCTAATCACTTCAGCCGTAAAAGCGGAGTTTCCTAGGATCTGACCTACTTATCCTTTTTGGATGCACAACATATACGTATGTATATTTCCCCAGTTTCACAGGGGTCAAATTGCATGCAGAGATTAGTTTCATTTTTAGATTTGCTGGAAAGAATGAAGCTCTTAAATCCAAGTGCTGTAACAGCATCAGTCCTGTTTCATCCTGCAATGGGAGGGGAAGTAGTTAGGGCCTCTGAGTGTAGAAAGATCTGTGGCCTAAATAACATATTTGCAATAAATTGGTTTCCTTGGGTTATTCTTGGATGCTGCTTCCCAGAACACAGAGAGTTTACTGTCAAAATGTGCTTGATCCATATATGCAATAATGCTTACAGTAAGTTTTGCAATCTTTAAAATGGATTTAATCAGTGAGAAAAATCTTGCATGCTTCTCTGAAGAGTTACAGTAGTAGAATGTAGAATTAACGGAGGTTGCAAGGGACCTTTTGAGGTCATCTAATCCAGTCTCCTCCTCAAAACAGGACTAGCTTCAAAGTTAGATCTGGCTGCTCAGGTTGCTTGCCCAGCTGAGCTTTTAACACCTCCAAGGACAGAGAGTCCACAGCTTCTCTAGGCAACTTGTGCCAGTGCTTAACCACTCTTGTCATTTTTTCCATTTATCTATCGGGAATTCCTTTGCTGCAACACGTGACCGCTGCCTCTTTTCTTTTTGCTGTACATCTCGGGGAAAAGTCTGGCTCCATCTTCTCTCTACTCCCTCTTTCAGTAGTGGGAGGCTGCACTCTGACCCACTGTTACTTAGCCTTTTCTTCTGCAAGTTAAGCAAACTCAGCTCCCTCAGCCTCACCTTGTGCAGCATGTTCCAGTCCCCTAACCGTCTTGGTGACCCTCCACTGCTTTCACTCCAGTTAGCCCATGAGGCGTTCTTATTGAGAGACCCAAAACTGGACACAGTTCTCCAGATGTAACCTCACAAGTGCTCCATGGAGGGGAATAATCACTTCCCTTGGCCTTTATTTCACGATTTTAAACAAGATCCATGGTGTTCTCTCATACATAGAACACAAGCAGAACTTCTTTGTTTGCTGTGGCAAAGCCTCTGTACAGGTCTATAATATTTATATTGTAATACATAGACTTTGGATAGACTTTGTTCATTGAGCAAAACAGCTCATGCACTAACTTCATCTAACTTGCACTCTACTGCAAAAGCATAGATCTCACCTCGGTGACATTGACATACATTTACTAGTCATAATGTACTATTTAAGGGTATAAATATTTCTATTACATAGAAATTTGTGCAATTTCTTCAGGGCTGTTTGGTTTTTTTGGGAAACAGCAGTTATCTCATCAGTATTTTGGCATACAATAAGTAACGTTTTATTTGTGGGTTGGGGAATTCTCTTTTTATCACTCTTTGTTCCAAATCTGGCAGTTTTGGAAATCATTCTCTCTCATACATGGCTTCAGTCATCTATGGAAGGGATGTTGCACTTCTGTAAACAGACTATTGCAATCTTTCTTTCAGGCCTTCAGGACTTTTGATATAACATCTGCTTCCGTTTCCAAATGACACCTGTTCACACTTATCTGTAAAACTGAAAAAAAGTTTTCCCCAAAATGCTGATACACAAACCATTTGCTTTGCTTGCTGTCATGGATAGGCCAACTTCAAACCTCTTCGGAGGCTTTTGCTCCGACACTACATCTTAAGATCTTCCACATCTTTATTTCCACACACGTTGCTGCTTCCATCTTCCTATCTCTTCTTCTAATTCATTTTGGTTGTGTGACTTCTCATGCTGTCGATTTACATTTCACCTTCTCAACCCTTCTGGTTCCAAGTCTACTAAACTGGTTCACCACACTTCCACTTTATCTCCCTTAATCTTTTACCCAAGGCTTATTGCCGTGTTAGCTTAGCAAAAGCCACAAAGATTTTCATTACTACTTTACTTCATCTCACTTAAGCATTCAGGCTGGCAACCTTTCAGTTTTTCTTTCTGAAGCCCATTAAAGAGGCATCTACTGCAAAAAATCACAGCTGCTCTTTCACCATGCTGTTCCTACACCACACCAACAAAAATTTGCTTCAAACCACTTAAGTTTGCTCAAATGCTAATCTAACCCACACACATCCTTCCTGGCTAGTTCTTTTTAGCCACTTTGGGTTAACCAGGCAACTGGATAGACTTTGTTCATTGAGCAAAACACAGCTCATGCACTAACTTCATCTAACTTGCACTCTACTGCAAAAGCATAGATCTCACCTCGGTGACACTGACGTACGTTTACTAGTCATAATGTACTATTTAAGGGTATGAGGAGTTATTTGAGGACTTTTCTCTGAAGGGGAAAACACTGAGTGTGTTGGAGAGGAAAAGGAATTCTGTTTTTATTGCCGGACTAGTAAAAAAGGAAAAAGCTTCTCTTAACAAGTGGTAGTTAGAAATTTTTCTTTGTTACAAAATTGGAATGTTTAGAGGAATAAATGTTCTTCAGAGTGCTTCTTGGAACTTAACAGTTTTTTTAAAAAAAAACAACCTTTCTCTTTGTCTTTAGCAAGGAGTTCTACCAGGGACCCCTTCCTAGAGAATGAGATGGGACACAAAATAACATGTAGCATGGGTGGCACAGCATTCATGTCCTCCTCCTGCGTTAGGGAAAACCCATCCTAAAGTTCCTGATCCTTTTTCATATGCCTGTATATTTTTCTGCAGTATGTGGGAGAATGAAGAGCCGCCCACTGTGGGAGAAGATCAGGTTCAAGACCATCTAAGGCACCTGAAGGTGCACAAGTCCATGGGACCCGATGAGATGCACCCACAGGTCCTGAAGGAACTGGCGGATGAAGTTGCTAAGCCACTATCCATCGTATTTGAGAAGTCGTGGCAGTGGGAAAAAAGGAAGACCCGGGGAACTACAGACTGGCAGACTTTTTAGCAGGGCCTGTTGCAACAGGACAAGGGGGAATGGCTTTAAAGTAGAGGGAGGGAGATTTAGACTAGATATAAGGAAGAAATTTTTTACGCTGAGGGTGGTGAAGCACTGGCACAGGTTGCCCAGAGAGGTGGTGGATGCCCCATCCCTGGAAACATTCAAGGTCAGGTTGGACGGGGCTCTGAGCAACCTGATCTAGTTGAAGATGTCCCTGCCCACAGCAGGGGGGTTGGACTAGATGACCTTTAGAGGTCCCTTCCAACCCAAACTATTCTATGATTCTATGATTTATGTATGCAAAGCTGCATAGCTCTAATAGGAGAGGCTGAGAGGTGGATTCCAGCAAAGGCAGTTTGCAGCCTATTGACAGGGCAGGAGCAGGCTGTCTCCTGAGCCAGCAAGTGCCTGGCCATATCAACTGGCTATTATGGGAGAGGAAGTTGTGATTCTGTCCTTTGGGAGCAAGGGAGGGAATGGAGGGTAGTAAAATATTTACAAAAGAAAGCTTCATATATCTGTTTCCATCCAACCCAGAATGCTAACTTTTTCAAACTCTCCATCCCCCAAGGGAAAGGAAAGTTGCTCCATTTGTAGCTTTTTTCTCAGGGTAGTCATAAAGACAGTGAGCATGAGAGAAAATAAATTCTAGCTCTGTATAAAAATGGTAGCATAGAAACAATGTATGCATTTTATTACTGCCATCATGCATTACACATCTGGCTTCTCCAGGTAATAGCCATATTCATAATTCATACAGTCTGTATTTGAATATCCCATGAAGAAGGTATTTAAGGAGAAACTTCTTTGCTAGTCATAGCACAGCAATGTTGAAAGCAGGATGGGGTGTTGGTGAATGGAATGTCTCTGTTTTAGACATGACACCTTATACAGGGCTGCTAGCTCCAAAATCAGGTTATGAATGCCCTGCAGGTATAATACCAGAAAATAAAATAGTATACCTTACACAACGTAACTACAGATAGAGGAAGAGAAGTGATGATTCATTATCTGTTCAATCCAGAAAGATTGCTGATTCATATGCGACATCCTAAAGCTTCACAAGTCTAAAGGTATTTTTGACTATTGTCAAATCTCTATAAAAAGTTGCTGTGCACAGGAGCATGCCCATGCTTTCTGTCATTGATCTTGTTCTAAATCAAAAGGTCTAGATCAGCCTTAGACTCATGGGTATGTAATGTCTCTTCTAGTATGCCCTACTTCTACCATCCCTTGTTATAAGCTTTACAGGTAATATAGCATTAGTTTTGTCCTCTGTGTTTTTAAATGGCATGCAGAACTTTAAAAATACATAATATAGTCTACACCACACTACAGCTTTTGTAAATTGCATTCCAGGCTCATGCTTGTGCGCCATTTTTTATGATAGCCATCTACAAAAATGAACACTAATCAATCCCTCTTGCAAGTAAAGGTTATTCTGTCCAACGCAGGGAGCTTCCTGGACTCAGACATGTTTTTTTTTTTTTACATCAGTTTCAGTTTGTTGAAATTAGCAAAACTTTCTTTCCACCATTTTTATCAAAATAAGGCATTAATCTCTATTTTGTTTAAACTGTATAAACCTGTTGGAGTCGGATGCAATGTTGATTAAAAACAACCGTGCCTAGTGAAACTGCAGATTTTCTGAAAAACACGAGACCTACTCCAGTGTAAGCACATAAAACTAGTGTGAAGTGATGAAAAACTTGTTACCATATAAATATAGAAGGTCCCTGCCACGATTCTCCGGCTGACATTTCTAATGATAGGTTCTCAGCTAAGTCAACACAGATATTCGTCTTGCTTTCGTGGGTCTTTGAGGTCCTCTGTTCTTAGGATCATTTCCTTTCTTTATCCATATGAATTTGATAGAGTAATTATACTCCTGAAGATCTTTCCCTGAACAATGTTACCACACTCGGTGTGTAACCCTTACAATGCAAGTAATAACAAGGGTGGAAACTCCCACTTGAAACTCCTACTACCAGTCTTTTCTTGATGGGGCAAGGAGATGCTTAGAAAGCCATTCAGTGGGATGTGCTCCGAGTGTTGAGACAATTCTACTTTCACTGTGCATCATCCCCACAGCCACAATAGTTTGCACAAATTTAACAGAGCACGAGGTTCCTTTGAATACGTGGGTTTCTGTACTTCAGTGCCAGTATAATTCAATCAGCTTGAATGGCGATAGCCAACACCAATCTGTTGCAATGCTGAAAAGAAACACCGTAAAAAAACTATGATCATTTCAAGAAGTGTTGCCTAATACTTATTTCATCTGTCTGTATTGTTTATGGAAGAAATGGTTCAGCAGACCAGCTGAGCAAATCTGCTACCTTCCCTGCAGATTATTATTGGTATAAGTTTCACAGCTGAATGATGAGGTTTTCATGCCTTATCAAAAGAGTCATATGGTCAAAGATCTGAAACAAGAACTAGAGCAAGACTTTCTAGCAGGAGGGAAAGGAGACTCACAGATATACCGTACTATATACACTCCAACAACCTACAGCCAAACTACTGTAGAGTTCTTTGAGCCACTGTTATGTCGTACAGTATTTTAACTGAGTCAGCATACTTTTAGCAGGGTAAGACTACTGAAACGTATTATAACTCCATTGCTGATACATAGCATCATATCTAAACCCAGTCTTCTTCCTTTTTAAGTCTTATGAGTAGATGAATTCAATTACCCACTGAGACTTCATTCTTGCAGATAATTGACTACTCATCCACCTTAAATTTGTCTTTGGTAGCCTGGCTCAGAAGGCAGGTGATAGGATGGCTGATGCAAAAAGCATATGCATGGACTTAGAGTGGGTAAGAGAGATATGAGTACACATTCTGAGAAAATGCTTAGTTTGCTTTTTTAAAAAAAAAATTCTGAAAAATGGGGCATTGATTTCCTGCCAGAGGACAATGCTGAATAGGCATGTCTGGAATTATCTGTTAAATTGGGTCTAACCTGGAGTAGGAGCAGGAGGAAATGGTGATGGAAAAAATGGATGCCAGGCTAGGAAATAAGTTGAGTTAGAGGCTCCATATCTCGGAGGCTTTGTTCTGTCTCTGAGCAGCGTCCCAGAATGGGTACTTACACGGCACTTTGCTATGGTGTCCTACATTTTCCTCAAAGGGGAACCAGAAGAGAGCACTGCCAGTTCACGTTGGTCATTTTCTCCCATCACAGATGTCATAATTTAAATGTAACGTGCCAAGAAAGAACTAAGCAAAAATCTTTTTATTTAGATACATTGTCTAAATATGAAGGGAAATTTTAAGTCTTCATAAATTCTGTATTTTCACTGCAGTTAAGTGTTTTGTAGGCACATTTGATTTTATCCAAACATCACTACTCTGGCAGGAACTCCCTCTTGGGTTTTATATTTCAAAAAACTTTCAGTGTCCTTGAGCAGTGTTAAGCATAAGGGCTTAAGCACCTAATTCAGAGGTGATGTTGGCCACTGCCCGCCCTTTGCTCTGTTCCCTTCGCCTCGTGCCTCAAGTGATGTAACACAAATGTTAGGAAAAGGTGAGAGCTAAAATGGTGTGTGACATTTTAAGAGGCACATTTTCCTGCCATCCCATTCCTCCTCCTCCTGCTCTTTTTTTGTCCCTGCAGTTAGAGGAGTTGTGCCAGTCCCAAGCATGTCTAGCTGCTGTGTGTGCCAGCCTCGGGGCTGGGCTCACACATCCGCACAACAAACACTCATGGGAAAACCCATCACTGAATTGAGGCAAGGCAGGTTGCTGGAGGGAATGTAACAGGGGACTCAACCTGCCGTTCTTGCCCTGAGGACATGAGGGGAAGGGATCAGATCCATCCTTGCCTCCTCTCACCTGTAGCTAACAGAAGACAGCCAAGAACTGATTCAGTGAGCCTTTCTAATTCATTTTGGGTCATGTCAAAGAGGTTTGCTGAATCCACAGCAGGACTTCAGATGAACTTCTTTGCCCTGAAAAATGACTAAGAACAGTCATGTTCTCCATTACAGCTGAGAGGCAGCTTAAAAACGTAGCAGCCTGTCAGCTCCAAAGTGGTGCCTCACTGGAAGTGTGCTATTAGACTTACCATATGCTAACATGTCAGATGCAAAAACAAGGTTTGCATGTCAGTGGGTCTGCTGGGAACAAGCTCCAATACAGCTCAAATGCACAACCATGAACATACCTTTTAAAGGAAAGGGTCTAGATCAAATTCAGAAGCAATTTAAAAATAGGAGGGTGTTAGTTTCATATAGATAAACGTGGGAGAGTGATATAACGTGGTAAAAGGCACACAGCAAAGGAAAAGAACACACAAATAAGTCCCTGCAGGTCACTGTGGCCTTGCTTTGAATTCCTTCTGAATTTAGCCTGGAATGTCAATGCCCGTGTCAAGTCGCTGTTTGAACACAGCACAACACAACCTGCCCAATCTAAGCTGCAAACATAAAAACCAGTTCCCCTATCTCTGTCATATTTTTCCTTATTAATCACTTGATGATTTAAAGCCTTCCGACAGCTGATGGAAAAATTGCTAGTTAGTAAGCTGTTTAGAGATCTCTGGATTGAAAGGCAAGATGTGAAATGAACACCAGTCAAGATACCAAGAAATTATGGAAGGTCTTTCCCTCTCCTGTGATCAAGCCCAGGAAAAGGTGTTATTGTTTGTCTTTTCACAAACATACTTTTTCCTATGAGAGAAGCAATGTAAACTTTCCTATCAAGCAGCCACAAAGTGCAGACAATTGTCACACACTGGTGAAAATTTCTCCCCCCCACCTTGAAATTCCAAGACATATTTTATATATTCACTGTTTTTTGTTGTTTGGGATTCTTAGTTAACATTTATGCTAGTGTTCCCATTAATTTTAAATGCCCCAGTGTTTTGCAAAAGATCAAGGTACAAAATAGCCTGCATGCAGTATTACAAGGTAATTTCTTAGCCATTTTTCTAAAGCAGCTGTTATCAAAATGAAAGCACCATTTTGGCCTGAAAAATCAAGGTCTTTCACTGTTTATAAATTTTTGGTTTGAAAATTTTTGACACATAATGCACATCATGTTTGTGTTGGTTTCTCATCACTCAACTTCTTTTTCCCTGAACAGTGGGCAGAAGGCTGGGTTTCCAAATGGCACAGACTGTGTTCCAAGATATATCAGAGTGCTTGGCATCAGAAGTAAAAAAAGCAGCAGAATTTGCCAGTACTCACAATAACCACATATCTAGCTGCTTTACACAACTCCTCCCAATATAGATACAGAGGTGCTATATCAAGCTTTTACACAATGTAAGTTTGGAAGCTCTGTTTGGGGAGTATGAAGTCACCTAAGCCTTCACATTTGTGCTGGGATCATCTGGAGCAGAAGCAGGGGTTTAAAAGAGGACACTGGCACTTTGCCTAAGAAAAAATAACTGCCAATAAATCCTCTGTCTGAAGTATTTGGACAAAGTGTAACTGAGAAATTAAAAAAATTTGTAACCAGGCAATTTCAAAATACAAATATAGACAATCTTGGATTCCTTGTTTCTTTGTAAAGAAGAAATATATTTCTGAAGTAGTTCAGTAACTAAAGGTCCCATGTGATTCCTTAGGCTTCTCTGTCCTAAAGGATAAGTTTCAGTGTTGTCACAAGCTGACTTCTTGTCCATACATACAGATCTCTAGCTTGAGTAACACTATGAGCTTGGCCTGTGTGGGAGCATAGCTTGGAGTTCATGCATTTCTGATGTTCAGACCAATAATAATAGCGAGGTTATGACTACTCCATTCTGCCGATATAACTACTTGGGTGGTTCTAATATCCCTTTGGAGCACGTCTGCTTTTACTTAACTCCTCTTTCATTCTTGAGTTAACTCTTTTACCATATCTACAGTGAACTCTTCTACCATCTCTACAGGTGAATTACCTACATAAAAAAGTCAAAACAGCTGTATATATGCTGCTTTGAGAGAGTCCACACAGCAGTGCCGTACTCCCTGTCCATCTTCAATCCACCTTGCTGCCTCACAAGTTGCTTGCAGCCTGCAGCCTTTGTGGCCTCTGGTGCTGGACTCTCAGCACTGAGGGACCAGCTCACACCGTCTCTTAGCCTGTGCTTCCAAGTTGGCATCTGACTCACAAGATTGTTGCTTTAGAGAGTGGTCTCAGGGCAGCCATTAATGCATAACTGAGGTTTAGCCAGTATGGTTTCCCATAGCTTTTGTCAGCAACGTCAGTAGCATGAATACTTGTTTAATTTCTTACTATACTGAAGCATAATGTCTCCGATTTCATATAAGAATTGGTTCTTCTCTTCAGGGGTTTATTAAATATGCCTTTAAGAATATTATGAGCTCAGCATCAAAGTACATTATAAATCTGTCCATAGATAAATAAAGCAGGACCGAGGAGTGTTAGCTAAGGGAATCTATAGTAAGATTTATTTATTTCTCTATCCCTTCTGCTAGTGCAGAACTTCAGGCCTCCTCCAGCAGAACTGCCTGGCCCAGAAGCAAAGCCTTCAGTTTCCTTTCCTATCCTAAAGGGACTGGCAGTTGGCTGACTTATTTAGCAAAGCATTCAGGTATGTTTCTGAACTTCCCGTACGCAGGTATCTCTATGTAAGTCAACATGACTATTCAAAATACCGTAACACTTTGCTAGCCAGAGCTTGGCCATCTGGGAAAAAAATCACTGATTCAGCTCTTAGCCAAGGTGGTCTACACCTACAGGACTCCGTGAGATCTCTACTAAAAGCAAAGCAATTCTCCCCCAGAAGCTGGTGTTGCTGTGCTGTTAGATGCAAGGGACGGTTTCTACTTCATACTTTCTATAAGGTGAACCCACCTTTCCAGAGCTGCCCTCTCTGTGTTGCCTGAGTAAATGCCAAATGAGAATAGCTCAGAAAAAGTATGATTTTATTTGGTTCCAAGTCCATTTTGCTAAAAGCTATTTTGGCTAAATTGGAGGATTCCTAAGACCTTCTGGTGTTTCCTTACTATCATTCTGTCTCGGATAAAATGCTAGTAGCATGGGGGCAGGCATGTATCAGTTGTTCTAATAAACTTCTAATAAGTTGTTCTAATTAGAACAATAAATTGTTCTAATAAGTGCACTTCGGTCACTCAAATCTTTGCTAAGGCAAGCAGACTTCTTTCAGATCACTCAATCTAGCTATAAATTGAGAAACTGATATTCCTAATAAAATTATTAGATACTGTTATAGTCTAAAGTGTCTGAATAGAGAAGAAAGTCCCTGAGTTCATATACTCTCCTGAGTATGCTGTCATAAGTTCTACAGTGCTTTGCACCGCTCCAAATACATGGCTAACACTAGGGACTTCACTGGTTGCGTAAAACTTGCTCAAATTATAAAAATTATTTGTTTGCCTACAATTAAAGACCCCTAGAAACTAGCATGCATTCCAGTGCTTATCTGTTGCATAGGATTTTTGTTTACAAGCTAAGACGGCCACAAAAATGGCTGGCTGCTATGTCCTCATCTACACTGCAAGGGCTATTCTGGTCCACACTGAAGAGTTTCTGTACGTGGACAATATCAGCAGTAGCTCTGCTGCATGAGCTGTCCAGACAACAAAGAAAGGATCATCAGTGAAATTATTTCTGAAGAAAAACAGTTACTAACCTACTGGGAGAAAGCCATTTCACTGCTACATGCCTATGGGGCATTTATTTTGTGTGCATGTACATTGTGTGCAGTGATAGCATTTCAGATGTCTTTAAGGTTTTAAGATCTTAATCATGCCCACTACCTCCACACCAATCTAATCTTCCATTCAGCTGTTCTGTTTCCAGTTTTGAAATTGGGTTATGAGGTAGATCTGGAAAGTAAAATAGGCCCCCACTGGGCACGTACTGGTGAAGTGAGGTAGGAGACTCCTTCAGCTAAGTACTTTGAGATCCCATCTTGAAGACCAAAAGGCCTGGCTGGATGAGGAAAAGAAGTGAAAATGAAAGGGAGAAGGATGACCACTCACTCTCCTGGAGGGACTCCAGAGTGATAGAACCTGAGATACATTTAGTTTTAACTCCAAGTAACCTTGCTGTTGAAATGACATCCTGTGTAACCATCTTAACAGCAATAGTTAGCATTTATGTAACTCTGTAAAGTAAAAAGGGCCTTTTTTTAAATTTTATAGAAATGTATTTGGTCACCTCTAAAATCAAAAAGGATAACTTTCAAATATATTTCCTGGATAGCTAAAAAAACCCATGACATTTAGGATTACCCTATACACTCAAAAATGTTGCAATCTAAAGAGGAATTTATCAGGTGTTGGGCACTGGCTGTACTGGCCAAGTACACAGCGGGTACATGCTATGCAAAATAATCACAGTCCCAGGTGAAATGCAAGCACTACTATTTATTATTTTTAGGCACCGTGTAACCATGATCTTGAGAGTGACCATAAAGCAACATTTCAACAATCAAGGTATGTTCAATCCAAGAAAAAAACGAGTAATTTTCTGGAATGAATGGCAAAATTATTTTCCATGGATCACTAAAGACATAAGTTACTGTTGTAAGGCTTTCTATAACCTATGCAGAGAAACATCTCAAGTTGCTTATAAAGAATTACAGAAAGAAGTAGATCACAGAAATAATCCTAGAATAGACTGTTTGAATAAAGCGCTCAAAATTTTCCCTCTCTTGCTATAAAATACAAAATCCAGAAAAAGATTTTCTATGTACGTAAATGAATGGTACATTGCCATTCATGTACATCACTCAACTGTGATAGAAAGCAACGATACTTAATTTGCTAACATTTTCCCATCCTTTAAATGTATAATCTTGGCAATAAACAAAGCCTACCAATATACTAACTCTTCGTTCAATTAAAAAAATAAATGTTGAAATTGCATTACACACAGGTTTTGTGTGTGTGGCACGGATGCCCAAGACATTTTACTTCTAAAGTGTTTTAACAGCTATTTTTAGTAGGCAGTTGAAAGGGAAGTAATTAACTTGTCTACTTGATAATTCTGTGAACCTGCATGCAAAAGGTAATCCAAGTGAAAATATAAAAATTACAACAGTTAAATAGTTTCAACTTTGGTAATGTATCTGCACTTGTAGCTGGTAAGGTCTCTTCCAACATAGCATTAATAATCTGTCAGTGAATGAATGGAAAAAAGAATTATTCTTTCCTTGCAGTCTATGTAGATGTAATACAAAACACCTGCTACAGATAAGGAGCTAGTTTCCTATCATGTTTCAGTGCCCATCCTTGTGCTAAATACTCACTGAATCTTTGTAGTAATACACTCTAGTGTAACACTCCAACAAACCCTTTGTATAGCATCAGTGAAACTGGTGGAAGATGTTTTTCTTGCATACATTTAGCCAGGTAATACATAAAAAAATAGAGACCTATGTGGCAGAGTCTCAAAATGAAGTCAAATTAATGACTTTTAATTCAGTTTTGCAATTTATTTGGTTCTTAAGACAGTTCAAACACAGAAATATTTTAGAACTCTTTGACCACCCAGGGTTTTCTAAGTTTTGTTAGGCCCAATTCTACATTAAATTTAAGGTATAACCAGCTGTTGTGTTACATTGCTTCAACCTGAGAGGTTTGATAAGCAGATCCTGTCTTCAATTTACTCATGGAACAAATGAATGAAATAGAAGATGTCCCTTAAGTGGGGATTAGTCCCTTAAATGCAGGGTGGATGCCTACCCTGCATTCAGGTAGGAATGCAAATATGTTTACCTGGTAAATACCTGAGTCTTTTGAGATTTATCTGTTACAGGCAAAAAAATCTTCAAATGCAGATTTTAAACCTTGCTTGCGGGAACAGAAGAATTGTTTTAATGGATCACAAAACTTTTTTTTTCTCCAAGAATATCCCTGGCAAAATGTACTCTACCCTTCCTGAGACATTATTACTGGTTTCAATAAGTGATAAGAAGCTGGAAAAATCATCCCAAAGAAGTTTCTAGTTGTCGTGTGTTGGTTTAGCTCCATGATAACTTATACTTAGCAGGACATATGCATAACTATGCTCACTTCTCATAATGCTCCTTTTTAAAAAAAAAATTACTATTTATTTTTATTGGTTTTTACTGACAATTTGTGACAATCAGAGTTTGATTCCAATAACCTTTTGAACCCGTTTCCTATTTTCTGTCGCTCGGTTAAAAAGCTGCATAAATATATTCTTCATTATAAGTCTTAGGATTTTAATGTTTTCATATCTGATTTTAATACCACTGTAATGACATTCCTTCTTTTCATCACAATTCCTCTTCTGAATCAGTGCCATGGACTACTTTTCAGTAGGAGCCTTCCATTAGAAATATTGAAATTCTTTGGATTTGATCATTATTACTTCATGGTGAAACTATAATTACTTCTTGAACCAAGTAAGTGTGTTGCTTAGGCTTAAGTCAAGAATAGCCTCTTCTTTTTTTTTTTCCCCCCACACTGTGGAACTAGCTGTTCCAAGAAGCCATCGTCTGAATTGTTGAGGAATTGCCTCTGCAAGATTTGTCCTGAAATAACATTTTGCCAATCTATGCGCGAGCAGTTGGAGCAGTACACTACACTTTTTAAAAAACCATTACATTTAGCTGCTTCTTTGCTTTCCTTCACACTGCACGCTCTGTATGGTATTTACATTACATACTATAGGCAACCAATTTAGGTAACCAAATTAAAAGTGTAGGCTTTTTACACCGTCAATGGAAAGAGGTAAAGTGCTTCTGGGGGCAATTAAGAGTACATCAGTGAGAAACCTGCCTGCTTTGTTAATTACTCGGAGGACCTGGACGCTTCTGTTAAATGCCCAGGATAGATCATGAAGATGCCTGAACCTCCTCAAAGCCTTTTTTTTTTTCAAGTGGGACGGGAAACTGATATTGAAATCTGTTAAAATAATGTCACTTGAACTGCAATTTAAATGCATGGAGATTCTCACTAGTTCTTGCTCCTCTGAAATTTTCTCTCTCTAAGATGATTTTTCCAAGGGAATTACTACTTCCCATCTCAGTCAGTTCTAGGTAGATTATAACCTAAGTAGCCCACTTTTTTTTTTCTTTCAGTCAGCTTCAGAAAAGCTGAATGTGCCGTGGTTGGATAGACATTCTAGTTTGCCTTTATTTGCTTTTAGCTTTTATATACGATTGTACCTATTTGAGACATAAATGAGTCTGTTTTGCTAACATCCCTAGTCAATGCTGATCTTTGGCCCTACTGCTCCTCTGCTACTTGTGGCTTTCTTCCTAATAACAATTTCCCAGCTCTCTGCCATGTTCCCATGCTGGCAGCCCACGTAATTCTGTTTTGCATGTGTGGAGCCTATGCTTTTAAAAAAGCTCTCTGTCCTCCCAGACATGTTCCAGGCACTAGAGAAAAACAAACAAAAGCTCCCTTTAAACCCTCTAGACATGTGTCTGTCTAGTCATCTTTGACAGCGAAACTGGAATCATTTTAAAGAAATCACAAGCATCCTCGACTAAAGGCTTTTTTTCTGTGTAATCTAGTTTCCATGAACTCTCACGCACTTCTCCGTGCTTCTGGTGTCAGGATCACAAGCTTCTCCCTACCACTAAAAAGAATCTTCTCTAAATGTATCACGTGAACTGTCATCTCCGCTGCTGGTCACCAAGCTGCTTCACAGTTCTCTTGGTTGCTGCATACCCGGATACAGTATTTCGATAACTGAATCGCCTACCATTACAGCTTGTCAACAACTCTCAGTGTATCCACATCTCCCAGAGGGACCGCTTGGCTCTGTGTTTGCTCCTCTCTGCAATGCTCAGTCTCTCAGTGCTCTCCAAGTCTTTCATCTATTTTTTTTTTTAAATCCCTTTATTATTCCAGAACAACATTTTATATTTATTCCACTTTACCCCCATCTGCTGGCAAAACAAAGCTGGCACATATAATACGCCGCTAACTGCAGATGAGTGACTGGCAGAGAAAAGGAACTAGCTCCTGCTTAAAATGAGTGGCCAAAGTACTTGGTAGATGTGATGAGAAGGGGAAGGGAGAAAGTCAGTTCCTTTAAAGATCTGGTTGTACAAACATTCACTGTTGTACAACCTGTACTGCTTTGATTTTGCAGTGAGCTCTTATTTCTTAAATTGATCAGCATCTCTTTTCATTTAGAAAAAGTAGCTTGCACTGAGAAAGTTTCTATTTACAGTTTTAAAACTTTAGTAACTAAACAATAGACTACTTCTGTTTCTCTCCAAAATTACCTGTTTTCTTTATAGGCATGTTTTATTATTTCCTGATGCACAGCATTAATTATTGTTGGTTGGTTGGTTGGAGTTTTTTTCCCCAAGTCTCATCTGGAAATACTTCAAATTGAATAAATTTTAAATCATTCTTCTTCTGGAATAAGCTAAATTTCTCAACACTTGAAATGTCCTATTAATTCTAGCATTTTACTTTGCTAGGGACCAGTTAGACAGAGCTGAGAAATCCTCACGAAACGAAGGGCTGACAGCTGAAAATCCTAAATCTGATGGACTGCCTTGCAGATCGGCATGGACGATGCCTCCGCCCATAAGCAAACTTTAATCTCCTAAGCAGAAAGGAAAAGGGTTTATTTTTAAGGCAAGGCAGACTAAGGCAAGTCTCTTTTTTTTCTTTTTCTTTTCCTTTCTCTTTTTCTTCTTTCTTTCTTTCTACTGCTGCTTCTTTTCTTTCACTTTTTTCTTCTTTCTTCTTTTCTGCCCTCTAGCGACCAACCATGTTTCTAAATAAACTGTTTAAGCACACTTCAAAAACACTTTCGTGTATCTATTAGGCCAGGTCGTGCCACTAACATAAATATGCTGCAAAGGTAGGGGCTATTGGTATATCACAAATTACACTAAAAAAATAGCAGTCAAATGTTTCCAAGCTGTTAATGGCTGAGCCTCCCGGGTGGTGCTAATAACAGGCGAGTTATAAACCCTGCCTTCCTCTAGAAAAATCCCTACCACATATACGGGGTGGGATTCGGCATGTATCTCAGCTATGGTTTTCTAACCATACTATTGTACAGAAGGCTGAAGGAAAGCACTGGATTTTACAGATTATTTTCTCATAGAAGAAATAAACGTGTAAATAAAATAAAAACTAGATTTATTTTACGTGATGTGAATCTCAAAAGTCAGTGTGAAGGCTATTAATACGCCAATCCTAAAATATGCTGAGAGTCTTTGACTCACTAAATTCAAGCCTAATTGAATCCTGCTCTTCCAGGATAATATTTTTTTAAATTATTTTCCATTCACAGTGACCTGCCATAGTTTTACGCTCAAGCTATCAGGAAGCCATACTGGAAGAGGAAGTCAGGTTATAGGTAATTTAGAATAATAGTATCTTTTTGGTATAATGATGTGGAAAGAATGGGGAGTTTGTTTATTTTAGGTCATGCTCTTTATTTTTATAATGCTGCTCTTTTTCTGACTCAGTTAATTTTTCTTTCCATTACCATTTCCATTACCATTTGATAATAGCTTTTGCCAAGGAAAGAAACACAGGTAGAGTTTATAGTGAACTAGTGAAAAATTGTTCTAGTTTTAACCTTCTTTAGAAGACCTGGGGAGCAGGTTGTGTTTGTATTTACACAGGTATTTACACTTCCACAGACTTTTAGATACACAGTCCCTTCTTCAGTTTTGAAACGGAAGCATCCAAGTCAATGCCTTTGCTGCTTCTGCTGTAGGCCTGAAGAAGGGTTTATGAACTCAAAAGCGTGTATGTTTTTTCCAGCTATGCTAATGGGGCTAATAAAAGATACAAATGGCAGCACTGCAGATCTTGTTTTCAGTCTGTGGAGCCTGCACGTAGAAAGGGCAGTTTTCATCGTGCGTGCTTTGGAGATGCTGGGAAGGCCTGAGATGGCTGCAGGCCTATGAGCCACATTTGATGACAGTTTATGCCAGAACATTATGGCCATATGCAAAGCCGTGGATGAATTACGTATGTGTGACAAAGCTGACAGAGGGACTCTGGTCATAGCCTGACTTTTCCCTGCCTGCTGAGCACAGCCTGTAATTTAAGTGGTGATGGGGAGAAAAGCCAGTGGGATGACAGAAAATACACACGACCAAGGCATCATGTGTTTGTCAAAGTACATGGTTCCCATCCCGGTGCTGGCTGCGGGACAGCTTCTGTCCTGCTTCTACTGTGGCTATGTGTAAATTAGTAAACTAAACAGTGCCAGGACACAGACACAGGCATTGATCCTTGACCTGTTACTGCAGCATGCTTTTGGCCTGGACAGCTAATAGTCTCCCCAAAAAAATTCCTGGGCAGTTTAGGCATTAGCATGGACCAGGGACGGACAACATGGATGTAACCGCCTTGTTTTAAACAGAATGGAAGTGACTAGACGGTGGAAATCACCAGCTGCATCTCTTCCTGGTTCTTAGGCCATTTCATTTACCAGTATAACAATAGTCCGCAAGTTCACTTGAGTTTGGAGGCACTTATCTTTCCTGCCTTTGGAACAGGAAGCTACTGACCCTATTCAACTACCTTTTCCAAAGTACGTGTTTTATTACGGCACCAGTGGAAAAATACATTTCAAAATTACCAAATGAATCCTCCAGTTAGTCCCATCTGAGCTCAAGCTTCCCCATCAAGCTTGTTAGGCTTGCAAGAGGGAAAGAGATGCTCTCTGTTACCTTCCAAAACCTTGAATTGGCAAAGTCAACCAACAGTATTTTCTAGTATCCATTTTCTGAGATCAAGAAAGAAAACTATAATTTATATTGTATAATTTCCATTTCATAGTTATTATGCACTTCATTTTGAGCAAGTATTTTGCTATGTAAATTAACTATATAAGGATTTCAATTACACCAAGAAGTTGTTAGCACCAAAATGCAATCTTACACATTTTACAGGAAAAAAAAAAAACCTTCAATGGTTGTCACCCCCCCTAATCTACAGTTAATTGCTGTAAGCAGCAAAGGAACATTTCCGTTCTTCTGGGACAAACTGCTAGCTCTGTATTTGAGTTTTTGTGCTACAAATCTTCCCCTAAAAAGGAGCAGGCAGCAGGTTAAAGGCAGACTACGTGAGCAGTATCTTTTATCTTGCTTCCTCCCCGAGTTTGAAAAAAGGGTACCGAAAAACCGTTCCGTATTAACGAGAATCCAGCTTCAGCTCTTTCCCGCAGCAGTAAGGGCCGGCGGGGGGGGGGGAG
>NW_008795129.1:8056325-8096694 GCF_000699145.1 Aptenodytes forsteri
GTGGCTGATGAGCTGTCACCCACGCCGTGGTGGTTGCCGAGGGGTACAGGTGGCGTCTTGTTTCTTTCATAATAAACCTCAGCCGGCGTTGAGGACATCTGGACTGAGGTTTAGACTGTTCATGTTGCGGCATGTGAGCTCTGACAGGTGACGTATGTCCCAGGTAGTGTTTCCATTGACTTCAGCAGGCCTGCTCATTTTTAGAATTTCACCCGTGAAGCGTGACTGTCAGATAACACCGTTTCTAAGCTTTTTGCATTCTTAGCTTTAGCAAATAGACTTTGTTAATTTGGGACTTAAATACGCAAACAACTGACATCACAGAACAACTGCTTTCACTGGCAACAGGCCAGAAGATTGTATCCCAACTTTTCAGACAAAGACCTGACTGTGACTGTTGTTTTCATGTTGTTTGTTTTGATTATATTACAGCCTTAGATGTAGGACCCCAAGGCTGGCAGGCTGCAGAAGACAGCAGCTTCCTTTCAGCTAAACAGTATGGATAGTAATAAAGATGTTTGTTTCTTCGCTGCATTGTTTTGGAAAAGGTTTCTACTTAAGGTGGACTTTCCTCGCATTCAGTAGACTTAACAGGTCTAAGTTCTTGAGAGCCTCTTCAGCACAGCTGCATTTCACACATTTAAGAACCTTATCAACAAGAGAGCTCGGGAGACAACTTAAAATGTCCTGTCAGAGGAAGACAATTTTGCAGCTAACTTTTTATGTGCAGCAGTAGTCCTGCCTGTTCGCTAATAAACTCTGAACTTGTAAACAAATGAGTATGTTTTACAGCATTTTGGAGAAGTGAGGATTTTTCTCTTTTTTTTTTTTTTTTTGGCACCTAAGGAGTTCCTCGTGCAATATAGTGATCTAGTCTATCTCTCTGGACAGGATTGATCTGTCTTGACTTTAAAAAACAGATCTCCTGATATATAGAAAGCTTTTTCTTTAAAAAATGCGTAGCAATAAGTTCGTGTAGTTGTTAGACTTCTAATGTTAAACAGGTTGGTATGTAAATGGAAGAGGCCATTGCCATGCTTAGTTCTACTTCAGACTTGATACAGAGAAATTAATTGCTCCTCTCACAAGACTGTAGGAGATGCCAAAAGTTTCTGGTTAACATGTGACATAAAATGCTTGTGTAATTTCTTGATTTTAACACTCTTCCGCTGCTTCAGGTAGAACTCTGCTCTTGTCAGCCTACCTGCAATAGACTCTGTGAAAGATGGACATAAGTAACTCATGGATTCTGGGGGTTTTGTCTTGTTTTGCTTTTCCCCCGTTATTCACAGTTGGAGTAATACTAGCTTCTTTTGTCTTCTGTCTCTAAAGGAATTACCTTCCACGAAGTAAAAGCAAAAGTCTGTTGTGTTCTTGCTTTGTTTAGCCTAGGTGGCTAGGTGTTCTTAGAAAATACATTACAGAACTTCTCTGACTAGTTTCATTCAGTTTCAAGACTTGTTTTATGGAAGAGGTTGAGCTGAAATATGAAGATAGGTTTTGTATTGCCCTTTTTTCTTTTTTTTAGTGGCATTCTGGGGTCTGAACTTGGGTTCCATTTTTTAAGTCTTTTCCCAGATCTTAAATAGCAATTTAAAGAATTCAAACAAATTCCTCTTTTTTCTATGTGTCGTTTTGTAAAGGTGGATTTTAAAATATATTAAAATATACTGCAAGCTCTCCCTGGGCATGTGTCATTATTAGAACTAATACATACTGGGATCTTGGTGAAGGTTGTTCTTTGGATTTTGTAGTACACAATTGTGTGTGTGGTAGATAAGTTGTACTGAAGCTTAAGTCAAGGGCCCACCACCCTTCATAACATAATAGGCTCAGTCCTCTCTCACCATAAGCTGCATATACTTCCTCAAGTCAGTCCTTTTCATCACAGTGTATGTCAAACTTGAAAGTGTCACAAGGTTTTAGGGGCTCGGCAGGAACCAAAATGCCCTTCCTGCAAACTAAAATTCATCGAAAAAATGAATGCCTGGGGCAGGGGAGAAGAATCGGAGCTCAGTTGTTTCTGTAGCTTTTCATCCCATCAAAATTAGGTGACTGTCAATTATGACACAACAGTGGCTGTAAATAAATAAATACTTTTTTAAAAAAAATATATACAGTTATAAGTTTCTATTGTGATTAATATTCAGGATTTGTCAGCTAAAAGTTTGTAACTTTTTGGGGAACAACTGTAGTGAGCTACTCAGCTGTCATAGATGGTAGAAGAGTGGCAGCTGGAGGCCCTGAGTAGCCCTTCTACTTTGCAGTAAGAAATAAAGTGTTCATGATGATGAGACAGTTATCTTGCATAGTTGCAAGCTGTGATACCATTTAGTTGGTCTTTCGGTAGAAGCTCAAGAGCCAGAAAAAAAACCTCCCACCCCTTAAAAATGACAGTGTATTTTTTTGTTTTTTAAGTGTTGAAATTGTTTTTGTGGCAGGGGGGTAAAGGGGAAGAGGGAAAGTTGCAGTAGGTAGCGGCTCCCTTCCCCTGTGTCAGCAAAGGCTGTCTCCTCTTTCCACTCTCAGTGAAAACAAGAGAGAGGAGGGAGAGACCATCATAGAGAGTTTGGTCACCTCTTCTGTACACATACATCCTTTAGAAAATAATGAGAAAATACTTCTCTTTCCATATGTGGTGCCCTCTTGTACAGATGCTTCCATAAGGAAGTCAGGAATCCCTGCTGCGCACTCAGTGCTGAAGAGAAGTTACAAAAATTGGTGTGATGCAGATGAGCCTGTCTCAACATTAAAATAATGACAGGTAGTTTAGGGGTGTTGCTATAGTTAGGGTATTTTCCGAATGGATGCAGGCTTTGCGCAGAGAGAAGCTATGGGTTGCTCATGAACCTATGATTGCTCTAGTTGATCCTAGGGGGCATCCAGGTGAATCCTCTATGCCTATAATGAGGTTTACTGCAGCTGATTTTCAATTATGGTATTGATTCCTGCTAAGGTTGGCATTTTACATTCAAAAACATGGCTATACATCAAAGCTTTGAGGGACAGGAATGCTTTCTGCACAAGGATGAGTGATGTTTAGCTACCAGATGTGTAACTTCTGGACAGAGAATTTGATCAGAGGCTTTTCTAACATAACTAAAGCAGTTCTGGAAAACCTTTTTCAGTACTGAAAGAAGATACCAAGCAGTCTGTCAGCAAATAACAGCTTTGATGTGTTTGCAGGACTCTGGCACTTGGGAAAAGTCTCATCTGAGTAGATCCTCGAAGAATTTAGCAAATTTTGAGTATACATTCAAACTAGAAACAGAATTTTTTGAAACTTTGAAGACATAAGAAAAATTCAGGAGGACGCATTTAAGAAAAATAACAATATTTATAATATCTAGTTATGAAAGCTAAATTCATTTGAGAATGAGAAATATGCTGCATATAATTTCCTATGTAGACAATATGGCTGCATGGGTATATGTTGTATAGATACTGATTTTTTTGGCAGCAGAAATATGCATGCACGTGCCGTGAATATGGCTTACTGTGCCTGTGCAGATAAATTGTTTTTTCATGGACCATACGTCTGATCCAGTTCTCATCTCAAGTGTGCTGAGCTCCTGTTCTCTGTTAGGACAGGCAGGGTGCCTTCTGTTAGTTATAAAATGGGTAACTGTCATGTTGAGACTCAAAAGTGAATTTGCTGTACAGTATGTGGTTCTGTCGAAGTCAAGGTGCTAGCAAGCTAAGATTTGTATTATTAATAATGTATTTTGAAGAATTGAAGCACATCACCAGTATAGTCTTGTGACTGTTACTTGCAAATATCTTAAGAGTTCATTCTGGGATTAAAAAGTTTCACATAAAATTATTTTTATAATAATCAGAAGTCTGTGGGGAATGTGGTTCCTTACCAGACTTCTGAGGGAAGAGGAGGAAAGAGAGAATTTAACCAAGGCTTTTCTGAATACATTTCCTGGCCTTTTTATCTTTGGCATATACAGCTTGTATACGAGATCTCCTCTCAGCAAGTAGGTTCCAGAAATTGCTTAATAATGGCAATGTTTCTTTTCTGAGCTCTGAATACCGAAGGTGAAAGTGCTTCTTGCTCCAGGATTTCAGTTGCTGTCATCCTGGGAGAAGGATTTACTGAACAGTCAGGTTTAGTGAAGAACATGCTATGAAAAAGTTGAGTTGCAACTCAAGGAAAACTAAGAAGTTCAGTTGTAACTAAAATGCTGACACTTCTCATATGCTTCTGTGACTTTGTCACTGAAATGCTGTGTAGTTATCAGGAATGAACATCATTTGTAGGTTACGGTTGCAGGGACTTCTCCCTACCTACTGACGTTCCACGGATGATTTGCAACAAAGTTTAAAGTTGCTGCACTCTGAGTATCACTGGTGTTGGCAACGGTGTGATGATTCTGTCTGAGGGAAAAGCTCGAGACTTCATCCCCACTCAGTTCTTGATCTCTTCAGGAAAACGGTTTGCAACTCGGATATTTAAAGCACGGAAGGCCAAGTCCTGCGCACACGGGTTATTTCTGAGAAGGTATTTGGCACAAGTCTGATATGTACAAAAATACAGCTCTTACCTGCCCTAATAATCCCCAAGACCCAAAGAGACCTTCATGAAACCTTTGAGGGATTTCTGTAGGCAGTGGCCTTTGGAACGTAACCAGACAGGCATAATGGCTACAGGCAGAAGTCCTAAGTCATTCTGGCTTCTTGTGAAGAGATTAGAGAAAATACAGATACAGTTTATAAGTTTGATGTCCTGGTTTATTTGCTGTTATATAAATGTGCAAGATACAGCTGAAATTAAACAATAGTAGCTATAGAATTTGGCTTATAAGAGCAATTACCTTATTTATGATGTGTTTCTGGCCCCAAATGTGCAAGTCGGCATGGTTTTTTGCTGTCTACTAACTTGAATGACAGGGTTGTGAAAAAGTGCCTCAGAATGTGTAAGAGCATTTTTGTGCATCAGTCATTATCAAATATTTATAATAATTTTAGGCATCACTGAAAAGAGATATTATGAATATCTTTAAATTATGGTTGTGCATACTCTCATATAATATTTTTTCAGTAGAGGATGGTCTCAGATAAACTTCTTATGTCCCTAAGGGTTTTCTTAAGTGATCATTTCAAAGATGGAAACTGTGTGCACGTTATGTTAATTATTCTATAGAAAGCAAATAGCCATGCTTCTAGTTTTAACCTGAGAGCAGTGCTGCTTACTTGCTTTTTTTAAAAAGCAAGCAAAGTGTTTCTGTAAATTCTTTTCGTCTTATATGAATCTTTTTTTTAAAAGCTTAGAATGTGAATTGTACATGCATTGGCTTGTAGCCAGTCTCATCCTTACTGTTCCCAGGGCTCATCTATTGGTCCTGCCACAAACTGGCTGTGGATTGGCAGAGTATCATACAAAATATTGTTCAGTTTAATAGCCATATAAAGTGACTAAAAAAGAGGTTTTGTTGTCAGTGTTTTGTTCTTTTTGTCATGTTTTCAAGAAGCTGTTGACTCATGGGGCCCTATCAAGATATTCATTGTTCCAGTAATCTCGAATATTATTTTTCTACTGATTTTAATCTAATTTTTAGGGGTTTCAAAAACCAAGTTTGTAAATGTGTAAATGCTCCTTTAGTAAAGAATGCCTGTTGTGATTGTTATTTAGAGTGGTTACTGTTAACTAAGTTTGTTGTTTTAATCTGTGTATGTAGGACAGGGAATACTCTTACCCCACCCCAACACCTTTCCTCTCTAGCAGATGGAACAGAGTTCTTTATCTCTTCCAGGTTTTGGTCGGAAGGATGTAGTTGAATATTTACTTCAAAGTGGTGCCAATGTCCACGCACGAGATGATGGAGGCCTTATTCCTCTTCACAACGCTTGCTCTTTTGGTCATGCCGAAGTTGTCAATCTTCTCTTGCGGCATGGTGCAGATCCTAACGCTCGGGATAATTGGAATTACACTCCCCTTCATGAAGCTGCCATTAAGGGCAAGACAGATGTCTGCATTGGTAATTTCCTCCCACTCTTCCTGTGACTGACTCATTTCTTTTCACTGTGAAAAATCAAGAACTTTTTAAAGACCCTTTTTACTCTCTGAAGCTATGGCTGATATAAGGACTAAAACGAAAAATCTTTCATAAACTTAAATCCATATGCCAGTTTTATAAGAAACAAGTTTTTAGATCTGTTTTTGATAATTGCCTAAGTATAAAGGTTCACATTGACATCATGGGGAAAGAGCTTTAGAGTGACGTGGTGGAGCTAGATTCTTTTCTACTTCATCCTAGACTCTTAGGCTGCCTTCTGCTGCTACTCACAGTGCAATGGAAAGAACAAAACTGGTTTTAATAATGGATTCATTCTGTCTCTATGTGTAGCAGCCGTGTTAAATTAGCTAAGGATAGGAGCTAAACTTCAATTATATTGACCACTTGTTTTGCTGACACAGTTCTTAAGGGGTAGGAAGGGGTAGAAAGTTAGATATGTGTTCAAGAAACTAATTTTTTGATTAGGTGGTTTGTTCCCATTTACTTTATTAAGGAGCACATCTGGAGAGTTGTATATATAACATCGCCTGTTTGGCCCCAACGTCAGTGCAAGATGCATGGCCTGCTACTGCTGTGTACAGTTTAGGGCATAGTCACTTGTGCATTTGAGGCAGCATGCTCTGGAGCTGATGGGAAGCAGCTACCGTTTTTTGTGGTGTGTCAGTCACAGTCTTTCAACTGAGATTGCCTCCTGCCAGTCTGTGGTTGTTCCATTTCTGCTCTGCTTTTTTCTCGTGAAATGTGTCCAGGTGTGTTTCACTAGTTAAACTGTTGACAGCTGACATTAAGGAATTCTGACATTAAAAATTTGAGAGGGGAAGTTAGGATCAGTAACTGGATGTTTCTTTTGTTGCTTACGGCTTACAGTAATGATACATCTCATAAGCCTTGTCTTGCAGAATTGTTTTCTCATGGAAAACTTTGGCATTTTGTAGTACTGCTGCAGCATGGTGCTGAACCAACCATCCGGAACACAGATGGAAGAACAGCTTTGGATTTAGCAGACCCGTCTGCAAAAGCAGTGCTGACTGGTAAGTGATAATCTTTAGATTACGTTATGACTCATAACAGTCGAATGAATGTAATGCGGTATTTTGGGTATTTTCTTTCTGATATTACTTTAACTTCTCTCTGTTGTATAATTCTAAACAGAAATTCCCATATGGCCTTCATCATCTCAGTCACAGGATGTGTTCTGGATAAATAGTTTATTGTGTTAGTTTGGTAATGGACTGTCAAATTTTTAGCATTTATGTTCTCTAAAATTTTGGAAGAGGAGGATAAGTAGTGAACTTCACGTATATAGATATTTATTTAACAACTAAAGAAACTCCCTTTTGTCTTCCAGGTGAATACAAGAAAGATGAACTGTTAGAAAGTGCCAGGTATGCATGTTTGGAAGATATCTGGAATTCAATTATATTTTCAGAATTGTCTGGGGGTTTGTATGTAATGAATATATATGTTGGCTTCTGAGCTGGCATTCCATCTAGATGCTAAGCTTTGGCTGTTATCTGTGAAGAAAGCTACAAAAATAATTATATAAATGCATTTTTGCTTTCCCTTTAATGCTGACAATACAGAAATGAATGTGTTACTTCAGAACAGATCTGCTGAACATTATAGCAAGGGAAAATATAAAACCATAATAAGCTACTAAAAACTGGAATAAAAAGAATTCTGCCCGTTCCATATCTTGTTTTTCAGGAGTGGAAATGAAGAAAAGATGATGTCTCTTCTTACACCATTAAATGTTAACTGTCACGCAAGTGATGGCAGAAAGGTATTTTTGTTTAAAACCTGATTTAAAATTAGTTCACTCTTACATGTTTCACAGTTATTGTTTGACCGGATTTTAAGAATGTTAAACATAGAATCTATCTATTTTCTTTAATATATGTGGGGAAATAAGATTGTGCCTCTCTAGCAGCTAGCTGTTTTTGTTTGTTTGTTTAACCTTAAAAGGACTACGTAGGTATTTCCATCTAGGAGCAATAAACAAACACCTTTTCAGTTGGAACTTCTGTCTGACCTTCATATCTGCAGTGATAAAGAAGGGAGGCCTTTTCATAGATTCTTGTCCCTATCGTGAAGAGATGTACACAGGCCCCTTATTTGCCATATACCCTGGGCAAGTTATTGCTGCTGTTTCAGGAACAAACTGTTCATCTCTACAAGTATTGGTAAAGAACTATGTGAAAGAATGTTCAAAATCTCCATTCTAAAAGTTCTGATAGTCTCCTGGGTTCAGCCCCTAGCCTACCGAAGGTTCAGATTATTAAGTATCAAATTTTGGCATCCTCGTTGTTCTCATTAGGTATGTGTACTCATTCGCTTAAGTTTTGTTCGAATGAGTTTCCCTGTTTAAGGCTTTGTGGTAAGATACTGGGATCTCCAAAATACCTATGCATCTCTATTTTCTCACCTTCTAGTTACGAGACTCATTCTCCAGGAACTATATAAACCCAGTTCAGTTGATGGGTTTGTAAATGAAGAGGATAAGATTTCTCTTCACTAATTTGTAGCTCTGCCCTTGGTGCTGCTGATGGGTATGCTTGAGTGGGTTTGCTAGAAAAGGATCATAGAGCAGCTATCTGACTGCTCTGTGGAGGCTGAGAATTTAGAAGAGAAGATTAAGTTTCCCCCACACCCCACTAACTTATTGCACTCACAGTTGTGGATAACAATCTCTGTTGATAATTTCTAAACTTAATCTATTAATTGGCAGGGAGACCTCTTTATAATTTAGCAGTCATTGTTTCTAATGGCCGTCTTATTTCACCTTTCACAAGGGATATAGTTTGTTCCAGCAAAGTATTTATAGTTATAGTAGGCTAAAAGACAAAAATGGACTGCAGGACTCAAAAATCCTTTAGGAGGGCCTTCGTTGCCAGAATGTGTTAGTGATGGAATAAATTCAGGATTTGTGTTTATGATGACTGCGAGAGTAGTCAGTAAACAGTGAACATAGTTATCAAATGTCTGATTCAAACACTCTGGTTTTCTTTAATGTTGCAAGTATTTTAAGGACTTCAGTAATTAGTACTGTTAACAAGTTTTGAAAAAAAAAATAAAATCAGCCCTTGATTTTGTGTTACTGATTACTTCTACATTCTGTCATTTCAGTCTACTCCTTTACATTTAGCAGCTGGGTATAACCGTGTAAAAATAGTACAGCTCTTACTGCAACATGGGGCTGACGTACATGCTAAGGATAAAGGGTAGGTTCATTTTTCCTTTGTTCAGAATAAACAGAATTTGTTAAAAATTGAGAAGAAGTAAAGAATAGTAATACTATATTAACCATGAAGAATTTCTCACTTGAGACCATTATGCCATCTTTAAGCTTTCTGTTATGACAAAAATGCAAAGTGTACAGGCTTAAGACTTGTGAATCAGTAGAATCCAAATTGAGCTGACCATAGAACATGCTGCCTTTTAGGTATCACTAGCCAAATTATTCTCTCTTGTTTAATAAAATACGTTCATACACCACTGTGAAGTCAGCAAATATTTCAATGGTTGAATCAATCTTAATTTTCTTTCTACTTTTAAGTTTCTGCACTTCTTTTTGCAAGGAATGTGATAAAAATTGAAGATCTGTTTCCCAGAGGTTTTATTTGGACTACATTTTCAAGCATTTGGTTGTTATGTCAGGAAATGTAGTGAAATATAGACATGCTAAGTTTATTTAGTTACATAAAATATAATGAAAAACCTATTTTTAATATGCGTATTTATGTACATTAAAGATTATGGAAAACAAACTCTTATTCCTTCTTTTTCCTAGGATCACTTCACAGCTACATAAATAGCTGCCCGATCAGACAGCTTTAATTGTCTCCTTGGGGTGGGAATTCACTTTTGTCATTTCTCCCTTACTAGCCCACAGTGAAAGAATTCACTTTTGGCAATTTCTCCCTTGCCCCTAAGACGACTGGGTTTGAGAGAGTATGAAGCCGGCTTTAAAACCTCTGTAGCTCTGCTCTTACTGTAGAATATTGTACAGTTACTTAAACATTAGCCAATAAGACTTCTTTAGTTTCCAAGGGAGAAGATAATCTTACAGCAATGTACTTGTGAAAAAGGAAGTAATTACTGTCACTCCTGAAAATCCCCTGCAGATAGTTCTTCCTGCTTAGGGTTCTGAGTCTGAGCGGAACCATTTCATTTGCAGTAAGACAGTGCAATTAATTTCTCATCTTCTGAAAAATACTGATGGGATTTTCTGGGTTCTTCCTCAGCTTCTTATTTCCCCTCAACTTCATTTGAACATCTCTGATGATATTTTTGTAAAATGTTCAAGATGCAATGTAGTACCATTTGGAATGTTATAGATGCATTTGGAATTGAAATATGCCTACTAAGATAATCATTCTCCCCCTTTCTCTCCTATATAGAGATTTGGTGCCACTTCACAATGCCTGTTCCTATGGTCATTATGAAGTAACAGAGCTTCTAGTAAAGGTTGGTCTTTGAAGAGATTAAATTGCGTATTATTAAATAAGAATAGTTTATGGTAGATTAATGCAAGTTGCATTTTTTTATTTACTTTGTACTTAAATTTACAAAACTTAAAGTATGATAGATTGCTTTTGCTCTACATGCTAGTTAGTGATTGTTAAGCCGGAGCTACAGAATCTTCTGCTTGCAGAGAAGCTTTTTCCTTATAAATGTGCTTTCTGTTTTTAATTCCCTCTGCTCCAAAGTTGAATGTTTTTGTACCACCAAGTAAGTACTTCTTATCTCAACCTTCCCACCCTCACCCAAAAAAAATCCACAAAAACTGAGCAATATTGTGAGTTTGACAATAGAAAAGTCTTTCAGAAGACAGAAAGGTGTCAGATTCTTTGAAAAGAATACTGGTAAAGATCGTAAATGTTTTAAAATTAAAGAGTAATCAGTGTCTTGAGGGAATGAACTTTACAACATCAATTCTGGCTCTGAATTGTAGCCTTCACCCAAAGAAAGAAAAATGTGTCAATTTTACTAACGTAAGTGAACTCTTAGAACTGAAGTGGCTTATCTGGATTATGTTAATCTTGAAAATAAAGTATGATGCACATAAAACTAGTGGCTCAAAGATGTGGCCTGCAAAAATCTGAGAGTGTTGTCCGCCAAGGGACTTTTGAACTCTGCCCATTCTCAGCTGCTACAGCAAATCATGATCATTATAACAGCTGGGGGTGTTCTCTTAGATAACTCTAGATGTTTGGATGCTCAGGGAATAGGTGCTGCTGTTCTATCCTGTATGTCTCAGGCCCCACTAATTCCATGTGTCTTTATATTTGTTTAGCAAAAATTAAGTAAAAAATTATTGCAATGAGCATATACTGTAGTAAGTATGAATAGTCAAGATTTTTTTTTTTTTTTTTTACTTCAGAGGCCAATTGTAAAGTGAAGCTTTACAGTTGTGGTACTAGACAAAAAAAACCCTCTTTGCCTAGACACTAATGTGTGTCTTAACTGTTAAGCTCGAGTTGTATTCCCTGTTGGATTTCTGCGCCGGTGAATCTTGAATTATATTTTGCAAAGCACTACAGCTTTAACAGGAGCAATGGGAAAGAGCATGTCCTATCAGACTTGCTTACAGACAGAACTCAAGGTGCATACAGAATGTTACTGGAGAAGAATTACACAGATATTAATCATCCAAGAGTATTACTTGCAGGACCTCATACTTAAATGTTTTGAATTGAAGTCAACTTTGAGCGCCTATCTCCTCCTAGATATCTTGGCATTCATATCTTGAGGGTATTCACAGAACATGTATTTATCTTAGTGCAACTGCTCACTCTAGACTTTTTCTAGCGCAACAAGAAACAGGAACTTGTTCAAAGGTGATTTGGAGTATATGAATTAGGTTCTTTCTCCAATTTGACCTGTAGCAGAGCTACTCTCCTTTTAGAGATACTAGAGAAAGCCTGAAGAGACTAGCCTGCCTTCGGCTTCTTTGAATGTACCTGTGAGTCACTAGAGGATAAAAAACTGCAATGTGCTGAAATGTTGTGTTATATTGAAAATGAATGTCTGGAGAATGTCTTGGATACAGTTTGCGTACAAGCATTGATTTTTATTTTAACAGTGTACTGCATTGAAACTAATGACAGAAGTCTTTTTCTAATGATCCGGTTTTGATACTGCATCTTTTTTACCCCTTTCCCTTTCAAGCATGGAGCATGTGTGAATGCAATGGATCTGTGGCAATTCACCCCTCTGCATGAAGCAGCTTCTAAGAACAGGGTGGAAGTATGTTCTCTTTTGTTAAGTTATGGTGCTGACCCAACACTGTTGAACTGTCACAACAAAAGCACCATTGATTTGGCTCCAACACCCCAATTAAAAGAACGATTAGCATGTGAGTATAAAGTGTGATCAGTTCTACAGTTATAGATTGTAATGTGTACGTAGGTTCCCCAGACAGTGACCTGCCAGAAATCAGATTTGGAAAATGCTTACACTTTCCAAGCAATTGTGCAATGTTAGACAGTACATTTCACTGTTTATAATTTGAGATTGCTAGATTTCCTGAATGTAGGCATTTAAAATAATTTTATTGTCAGTTTTATAGTCATGTGGTTGTGGTGGGTTTTTGTAGCTTTTATTCCCTGAATACACGCGTTCCCTCACGACCTTGTCAGTACACTTTCATTTTCCATACATGCTCCTGTCATCACATCAAGACTGTTGCAATATTCATTTTTATTCCACTGTGTTTTGTTTGAAGGAACAAAAAAACATAACTGTTTAGAATGCTGAATATGTTTGAGTATGCCACAATCGCTCTAAGTTCAAAGAAATTGATGAAAGGCATTGATTTTTGTCCAGTAAACTTGAGGAGCTGAAAAGAATGCCCTCAAATTCTGTCCTTGAGTGGTCAAACAATAACTTTCTGGGATACATACAAAAATTACCAGTAAATACTACATTAGACTTCATGTTAGCATCTAGAAATGGCTTTCCAAAGACAGGTCAGAAGTAGAGATTTATATATGCTTGAATTGGTACACATGCGAAGAGTGGAACCTAGAACAGTGGTGAGTGAAATAGATCTTGTTCAGCTAGTTTGGATGTCTCTGGCTTTGGTTTAGAAAAAAAGCATATTCCTGTAGTGTTTTGACTTAGCTAACAAGTTCTGTCAAGTGATGTAAAAGCTTAAGTCTGAGTTGGAAATGTCTGCACCGTGGTCTGCTGAATAAAATGAATATTTTTATCTAACTGAAAGAAACAATCCTCTTGATCCTTCTTGAGTTAAGGAGTATAACCTTCTGGTATGTATGTATTTCTTTTTAAAGATGAATTCAAAGGTCACTCACTGCTACAGGCTGCGAGAGAATCAGATGTAGCTCGTATAAAGAAACATCTTTCTTTGGAGACAGTGAACTTCAAGCATCCTCAAACACATGAGACAGCATTGGTAATATCTCAGGATTTGTTAATTATTTTGCATATATTGTGGCTGACCTAAACAGACTAGGTAATAGTTTAGAACTAAAAATGTCAGTGTCAAACAGTGTAATTCAGACCAACCTGGAATATCCAGTGTCTAGTTAAACAAATAACATTGATTAATATTTTGTTCTTAAGGTTAATGTTAAGACTAATCCTAATTGCCTGTTTAATTTAGGTTGTCTAAATGACTGTGTTTCTGTAGAATAGTTTCGTTTTAAGCAACAGCAAGCTACGTATGTTAGCTTTGTTTGTAAAGCTTGAAGGTTTCCAGCAATTATTGGAGAGGGAGCTCTGGAAAATACCAGAGTAAATCCAAAAGCCCATGTGGAATCTCCTGAATTAATAAGCTTCTACATGTTTGGGGGTTTTTCTCTGTTGACTTTGCACCCAACCAGCTCTTAACTGCCAGTTGTTCAGCAAGCAGTAAAACCTGTATATTGCTAGCTAGTTGTTAATGCTTACAATTTTTAATGTTCTCAGCACTGTGCTGCTGCGTCTCCATATCCTAAGAGAAAACAAGTATGTGAATTGCTGCTGAGGAAAGGTGCCAACATCAACGAAAAAACAAAAGAGTAAGCGGTTACAAATGAATACTCCTAAGTGTTTGTTTAGAAGATTTTGCAAAATACATTTTGAATTATTCTTTTTTTTTTTTTTAAAGCTTCTTGACTCCTCTGCATGTGGCATCAGAAAAGGCTCATAACGATGTTGTTGAAGTAGTTGTGAAACATGAAGCTAAGGTATGAGTTACTATTCATGCTTTTTTTTTGTTGAGGTTTGCCTACTATATAGGTTCTTATAGCATGAGAATGGACAGCTGAATAGACAGACTTTTCTAACATAATTCATTTTGGAAGGTTGTAGATTATACACTTAAGACATAGGCCATCAATCCATCAGTACAGTCCTATACATTGAGGTATCATCATTGTTTTGGTCCTATTTTATATAGTTCTTCTCACTGTTAACTGAAAGCTCGTAGAGTGTCTTATTTGGTGCTTCATTGTCCAGCAGTAGTAATGAAATGCTTAAGGAAGAAAAAAATAGGGGATATATACGAACAACAAGAAGCTAGACTGAACTGTAAAACAGGTAGACTTTACGTGATGTGTGCAGTAAAAATGACAGTGGAGGCAAAATGTTAAATCATAACACAGTGTTTAGTTCAAATTTCCACAAAAAGAAAAAGTGGAAAGGGGATGCTCTCTATAATGCATGAATCCTCCAAAACTAGGAGTTGAATCTCTCTCATGTAAATTTGATTACAGCCTGACTGCTGTGAAGTTTCCAAAGCAATGATCAAAAACAGAGGAACAGTAGGGAATACAAATAACCTTTGGGTGCAGAGTTTTAAATTGTTAAATACACTTTGACTGAAACACATAGAAAGTCCTCGATCTGAAAGACCACAATAAGCCAATGCAGGTAAAAGCTGTTCTACATATTGGCACTGAAGATTTGTGCTGCCATGAGCAAAATAATGGCCTACCTCTGTATGTGGTAAAATTGCTGTAACTGTTTGTTTACGCTGGATTATTCACATGCCTCTAAAAGGGGACTATTCTTCCTCAGTAAATGTAGTTACAACTTTATGAACTGCTTTTGTTTAAATTTTATCTTTTGAAATGTCATGACCTTTGGAAATACACTGAATACGTTCTTTTAATTAAGGTAA
Organism: Aptenodytes forsteri; assembly: GCF_000699145.1. Lineage (NCBI taxonomy): Eukaryota > Metazoa > Chordata > Aves > Sphenisciformes > Spheniscidae > Aptenodytes > Aptenodytes forsteri. Next base: position 8,071,476 of record NW_008795129.1, read on the forward strand.
GAAGAATACTGGTGAAACTCTCCCAGTCAGCAATGAAAACAGCTTTAATATTAAGTTTGATGGTGGTATTTCTTGTCTGTGTTATTTTTAGGTTAATGCATTAGATAATCTTGGCCAGACCTCTCTTCATAGAGCAGCACATTGTGGTCATCTTCAGACGTGCAGGTTGCTGCTGAGTTCTGGATGCGATCCTTCCATTGTGTCTCTGCAGGGCTTTACAGCCTTACAAATGGGGACTGAAAGTGTGCAACAGCTACTACAAGGTACAACTGACTTATTCGGGATCCACTTCTGAAGTAATGTGGTGCTTCATTTTACTTGCCATTTCAAGTGCTGTCAAGAAATAATAGTGAACACAAGCGCAAAAAAAAAAAAAATTACTTTCTACAAAAGACAGTACTGGGTTGTGCAGTTCTTATTCCATAACCGCATCCACAGGGAGAGTGCCTGCTCTAGGTGTAGTTAACAATATCGTTTACTCTCTAGTATTCAGCTACACAGATTGTCAGAGATGCTCAGAATGTTTCATGGTCTAGCCACCTGGAATCATTTTGGAAAAATCCTGATGTAGGAAGGAGGGAATCTTGTAAGTAGAAAATGAGTTTCAAAAGCAAAAAATGGCTGCTTTGCATTTGTGAGCAGAGGCAACAGGGCATATGGATTTTCAAGAGTAAGGTTTGGACATTATACACATAGGTAAGCTTCTTGGTACAGTCTAATTTTGAAACTGAAATAAGAATGTTTAGTTGGTTCCACAGTGCTTCAAAATGGATAGGAAGCGTGTTGCTAAAGGCAACTTTGGAAAACTGCTAGAGCTAATAGCTACAGTCGTAGATAGTAAGAAAAGGCAAAACTTGTCTATAATTGGTTAACTTTTTTTAAGGTAAATCCTTGAAATACTCAAATGATTTTCTGTCTTAACAAATTCCTTCAAATACATACACTTACCTGTCATGCAACCTCATTTATTTTGCAGAAGGTATCCCATTAGGTAATTCTGATGCAGATCGACAGTTGCTGGAGGCTGCAAAGGCTGGAGATGTGGATACTGTAAAAGTAAGCTTAAACCTGTCCTAAAAATAAGAGGGAATTATATCCCAAACTATAATTTCTGAAAACAAGCAATGGAACAGCCCTTCACTGACTGCTTTAGAGTTGTGACCCCTGTCCTTAAAACCTTTGTATTGCACAAATATTACAGATGACAAAAAGTAATGTTCACCACCTCCAGAAGTTTGTCTTATATAAAAAGCGTAAATAAGAAGTCACAGGTGTGGATTTGGAAGGAGGGAGTATTTAATTATTTTTTTCTTGGGACACAATCTGTGAAAAATAAAGGGTTTATGTAAAAATAAATGAAGAAATAAACTTTCTTTTAATGAAAACAATTTTTCAAAATCAGATGTGTATAACAACATTTTATGACTAAACTAAAAGTGTGCCAATACTATATATAGTGATGTATGTTTTCTTTTGGGGATTTCACAGAAACTATGTACAGTTCAAAGTGTGAACTGCAGAGATATTGAAGGACGTCAGTCTACACCGCTTCATTTTGCAGCTGGATATAATAGGGTATCCGTTGTCGAATATCTTCTTCAGCATGGAGCTGATGTGCATGCAAAAGATAAGGGGTAAATACTCAAATGTATATTTTCTTGGCAATTGTAACTGCTGATATCTGTCAGCTCTTGAATATTGCTAGCTGATAAGCATCCCATCTTGCTTCAGACATTCAATTTTTTTATTTTCATGGAAAGTTCTGTTAGAATGAAGCTGTTCAGAATATCCACAAAAGCATTTTGCAGTACTTGAGACTAGAGCGTCAAGAATTTTTCTGGCCCTGTGTTTTTACTTCTCTTCAGTGCCACTGCTGATTGCGTTTTTACCACTTTGGCCTTAGATATTCCTACTATATTAGACGATTGTGGAAAATTTAAAAAAAAAATGTTTTTGTTATGGTTTGATTGTTGAAGGTGCACTGTGTTTTAAGTTTATATCACTTTGTGAAAAAGCACCCAATTTTTAAAGACAATTTTTCTCCTTTTTTTTTTAATTGTTTCCAGAGGACTCGTCCCTTTACATAATGCTTGTTCATATGGTCACTATGAAGTTGCAGAACTGCTGGTTAAACATGGTGCAGTTGTCAATGTAGCTGACTTGTGGAAATTCACTCCCTTGCATGAAGCTGCAGCAAAAGGAAAATACGAGATTTGCAAACTCCTGTTACAGGTATTACATATGCTGGAGAGACGTTACTTTCTTTTCTTTCTTGTTCAGTCTGAAATGTGATTGGGCTTCTTTGAGAAATTGATTTGTGTTTTGTGGTTTCTAAATGATTGTAGTTAACTATGTTTTCAGTAAAAGGGATACTATTAGCAACTATTTTGTCCTTTCTCACACAGTAAATGGAAGGCTCTCTCTGAAGGATCCGAATATGTGTCAGAATATTTGCTCAATAAGGCATAAGATGCCTAAGATGTAATGTGTTTATTCTACTTACATACTTACGACCTGTTTTTGATGTGCACAGCACGGAGCTGACCCTACAAAGAAAAACAGAGATGGAAATACTCCTCTAGACCTTGTTAAAGATGGTGATACTGATATTCAAGACCTACTTAGAGGAGATGCAGCTCTACTAGATGCTGCGAAGAAAGGTTGTTTGGCCCGAGTAAAAAAGCTGTGTTCACCTGACAATGTTAACTGTCGGGACACACAAGGACGGCATTCAACACCACTACATTTAGCAGGTCAGTGTTTTAATTAACGGGTTTGATCAGAGTTATTAGTTACTGTGGCTGAACTTTCTATGTCTAAGCAAGTTTAAAGTGTAGCCTCAAGCTAGAGGATTCCATATTTTCTCTTAAAAATGTATATTAACCTTATGTTCCTCTTCTAAACTGTTTAACTCTAATGACTTTAATTTCCTATTCTCTCTAGCCAAAGAGGCTCTTTTATTGTTTATTGGCAGAGGTTCTTAAAACCAAATACTCTTAAATAGGATGAAGCTGTCTCCACTAATAGATAATACACTGTCCTCACTGGGATTGACATCTTAACTTTCAAGTAATTTAAGTGAATTATTACTTCTCTGCAACCTGTTGAGGATGTTTTTTTAATATGTTCTGTTTATTCTGTCCTTTTGCAACCTTCCAGCTGGTTACAACAATTTGGAGGTTGCAGAGTACCTGTTACAGCATGGAGCAGATGTGAATGCACAGGATAAAGGGGGTTTGATTCCTCTGCATAATGCGGCATCTTACGGGGTAAATATCTCAAACTTTCTGAGGCTTTATTTATTTAAAAAAACCCCAAACAAGTAAAAGTGATACATTTCATTGACAGCATTGTGAGCCAATACTCTCTAGAAAGCTTTTGCCATTGAGTTGTAATGTAATCTTATTTGTAAAATGCAAAAAAAATAATTCAATCATAGTCAGCTCATTGTATAGGTGAAGACTCTTCTGAATCTGTAAAATCATGGTTGGCATTTACAGAATTGAGTTTTCTGAACATGAACACTTAGAAAGCCAGCAGCCAGCCAAATTTTATCAGCAAGTTCTCATTTTCACTTATTTGGCTGGTGTTGAGACACTAATTGTTTTTGTGGACTTCCTGGATCTTTGTGCTTGGATCAAGTCTTTAATCAAAACAGTTGGAGTACTTTCCAAACTGGAAGTTCAAATTCAGGCTTTTTTCCTTCAGATTCCCCTGGATTTCGGATTCTGTTGTAGTCTGTCCTTTTTTCACAAGAGAAGAAACCTTAACTTTTTACTGGTATGTTATAGGTGAGGAAGAAAACACCTTGGTTTAATACTTTTTTTTTAATCATGATTAGAAAGTAAACGTATCCTAAGAAAATTCAGAATGAGGATTACAGAGAAGTATCAGTAATAGTTCCGAGTTAGTTTAATGTGCTGTGGTACCTTGGAATTTAACAGGTGTTTCTATTTTCCAGCATGTTGATGTAGCAGCTTTACTTATAAAGTATAACGCATGTGTGAATGCTACGGACAAATGGGCTTTCACACCTCTGCATGAAGCAGCCCAGAAAGGAAGGACGCAGCTTTGTGCCTTGTTACTGGCACATGGAGCTGATCCTACTCTGAAAAACCAAGAAGGACAAACGCCATTGGACCTGGTTACTGTAAGTGATGGGGCTGTTTTTGGGAAATCTGTACTTACCTGCCATTTGTGGCAGCTCATTTAAAAACTATCCTTAAAAAAAAAAAAACAGTAATACGGCAACTTCTGCGAAATTTAAAATACTGTGGTTTCTCTGGTGTTTGTATGTGCCTAGAAAGGAAAGTCAGCAGAGCCTTTATAAGCCTTCTTTAAATATTTTATTGCTCAAGACTTCTTATTTCAAGATGGAGTAAGGGAGGGGGCAGAAACCACAACAACAAAAGGAATTCATGCTTGCAATTTGATGCTTTTAATTCGGTACTTATAGTTTGACTAATACAAAAATTGTGGCAATAAAATGTAAGCAAATTTTGTAGCAACATAAATTTAGGAAACTATCTGGCTGTTAAGTTTTTGAGTGGGTTTTTTCTAAGTATGATAATACAATTCAAAGCTACACTCAGAGTAACTGTTTTGTTTTATAAATTCTGGTTGCCAGTAGAAGCTTTTGTTCGTTTTTCCTAGGAAATGAATTCTGTTTAACTGTCCCTAAAGTTTTTTAGAAATACTGAAGTCTTTGCTTTTTATCTTATTACCGGTTTTATTTATAAACATTTTACAGTTTTGTGTATGCTGTTGGCACAAAAGGCCATTTGTACACTGCGTTGTAAAATGCATATTTTTCCAATATGTATGTATTTATTTTGCAGTATACTTAAGAAGTCTGGAATAATGATAATGCATTCCAGGAAAATACATTGTGTAAAAGTGTTTTAATAAATTGTTTTCTGCTATTTAGGCAGATGATGTCAGCGCATTATTGACAGCGGCAATGCCTCCTTCCGCCTTACCGACTTGCTACAAACCTCAGGTTATAAGTGTGTCTCAGTCTACAGGTTCTACAGCTGATTCCCTGTCTTCTGTTCCATCCAGTCCATCCAGTCTGTCTGCTGCAAGTAGTCTTGACAACTTATCTGGTAGTTTTTCTGAACTTCCTTCTGTTGTTGGTACAAACAGTGCAGAGGGAGCTACTGTTCTGGAGAAAAAAGAAGGTGAGGCTTTCTCAGTGAAGAATGAGTAACATTTTCTACCATATGGTAAAAAGAATACACAAGTGTGAAGTTTCCCATACATGCACACAGTTACTCTGACATATGCAGTATCCTTATTCCTTATGATGTCATTAACGAGGAACAGAAGTCTAAAAGTCTTGTAGTATAAGATTTTAGTACTTTCCCCTTACAGAATCTTTAAAATGTTCCTTTTTTTGCTGTACAGAACCAAAATGGTGAATTGTGTTTTAAAAGAGAAGTCAGATGGAATTTGGCTCCATACCAAGCAGTTACTTTACTACAAACTTCACCTAGTTTCTAAGAGGCTATTCTTAGATCAGATATCTTGAAAAGGTTACTTCTATAACGTTTTAGTTCTCAAAATATTTTCTGTTTGAACATGCATTGCTGGTAGCTAGTTAGTTGCTTATTTCACAAAGGCTGCTCTTGGGGGGGCTAGAAGTCTTAGAGTACTAGGGTAGATTAAGTAATAGTTGCAACCGGTTAGTGATAGAGATATTTTTATTCCCCATTTTCAGAAGACCAGGGATTTCTGTCTCTCGTTATTGTCACAGACAGTGTGAGATGTGTATACTTTATTTTACAATACATCTATGAAAGTTCATTATGAGTTTTTCTTCTTACCCAGTTTCAGGTGTAGATTTTAGCATAAATCAGTTTGTGCGGAACCTTGGCCTTGAACATCTAATTGACATATTTGAGAGAGAACAGGTAAGTAGTTATATTTATTTCCAGATACTCAGCTAGAAAGCAAGGGAATAAATACTGACTGTTTAGAATAATATAATGAGAGAGATTTAAAATGAGTGAATGTCAGAATTAGTGGAATGAAGGAAAGGAGTGTGACTGTGGATTTTTTAAATTTATATGTAATACAAATATATATTAAAATATATGTGTATATAAAAAACTGGGAGCAATAATGTCCATATCAGTTTGGGAGTGTAGGCATGTTTTCTTTCAGCAGTATAAATGGTGGAGTAAATAAGTAGTCAGTACTGATTAGTAATTTCTGGTTTTGTTTCTATTGGCTTGAATAAATCTAGAAAATTGTATTTCTCAATCAGAAACATGATCCTTGCAGGCAATACAAGTTACACGATTGTAGTTTGTAGTATATTTATTTAAAGACAAAAGTTTGGAGAAAACAGTTGAGTAAAAGTAAAGTACAAGAATAATACACTGAAGTCTCCAATGTTCATGTTCTTTTCACACTTGCTTTTTATCTCAACTATTGTGAGGTGTATTTTCACTGTCATTGGCAGCTGTTCTAGTCTGTTTATGCTGTTGTACAAAAAAATGGTGTTGCTTTCATTATAGATAACGCTGGATGTATTGGTTGAAATGGGACACAAAGAATTGAAGGAAATTGGGATTAATGCTTATGGCCATAGGCATAAAATCATTAAAGGAGTGGAAAGACTCATTTCTGGACAGCAAGGTATATACTTGTTTCAAATTATTATGCAACACTGCCTTCACAGAATCCATTTTTATAAGTGCTTTAGATTATTCCAAATTGTATCTCATTAAAAAGAATTTATAATAAAACTTGTCCTAGAAAATGGCACTTCAAATTAAAAGAATGTCTTCTGACTTGAAACATAAGCCGTTTTATTTGTGCTGTGAATTACTGTGAATCTTGCCTTTCAGTTCCCTAATTTATTCTTTTTTCCGTCGTGATCACTGTTTTGCGTTTACTTGGGTAAAGTGTAGATCTAGTGGAAAATGATTGTAAGGTTTTTGAGGTAGGGAGTATTTATCTTCCTTGGAGCACTCTGGAGAGCAGAGCACATTCTCTGTTGATGGGTTAGGGCCTGTTATGTACTGTTCCATTGGGTTCTGCAAAAGAATACTGTGTGTGCTCTCTTAGAAAGCCAGCTGAAATTCTTATATATACTTTTCTTTAAAAATACAGTTAGTGTGCTTCCAGTGAACCACAATTAACATAATTGCTTTGTTTAACAGCTTCAGCTTGTATTGAAGTTTATGCTAAAGCCTCTTTGTTTGTGCAGCACTGTTGATAGCAGCACAATCCTGGGAATAGTATGCTTCATTTAACTATGGCTGCATAAGAGACAAAAAAAACCCCAAACTTTTTCCTCCTTGTCTCACTGAAACATCACTTACTATCGTTTTGCAGTGTTTCATAGAAATGGAACAAATTAGTTAGAATTGGTAGGATTTTCTTCCCTCTTGAGACACCATCTGTGAATTCTCATTCTAAAATCTGCACTCCATAGTAATGAGAGTCACTATCCCAAGCTCTAAATTATTTTTTGCTCCTTAAAACAGTATTAACCAACCCTTAAGATAATCCTTTTCCTAGCAATGAAGTATTTAAGTGAATCTTCATAGTTTTCTCTTAATTGTCAGATGGTTTTTGACAGATTCATTGAGTATTTTGGATAGAAGCTACTTTTAAGGTGTAATTTCAGCCTCATGTCCTGTTTGAGTTCTAAGTTTACACAACCAGTAATCATATACTGGTTTTGCCTTCCAAGTAGGACTGATGTATTTTTGAACATATGTGTATTTGTACATATTTTAATAGTCTGTATATAGACAGAATGTCAAACATCTAAATCCTTCACCACCCCCATTCTTTCTAGACTCTTGCTGTCTTGCCATAAAAGGCCTGACATTTTCATTTCTAACATTAACCACAGGCATAAGTACTTAAACTGAATATTTCAACAGCTCTTAATTTCTTTCTATGGTGTGTTTTTGGGGCAGGGAGGATTGTTGTCATTTGGTTGTTTTGTCCATTTTCTATATCTTGCCCTTGTGCTCTTGCACTCAGGTATGTTTGTGTTGGTATTTTGGCATCTCTTCCCGAACACAGTATAGCCATTATTTTGAGGTTAGTAGGGCTTTTGTGGAAGAGCTTTATTTTGGTGCTTTCTTGCCAGTTTCTTGCTCCTGAACACTCTATTCCTGTTGCACACTGCTGACATGAGGCTCCTGACTGTGGATGAATCTGTAATTTCCCTTTTCCCCACATTATTCCTTTCTAGAGAGATTATGACAGACCCAGCATCTAACTCTGGTCACCTGCTAGTTGTCTGGGAAGGCTATGGGAAAAAAAGACACCTGATAACACACTGTCTTGTATTCTTATGTCCAGTAATTACATTGCCATTACTTGCCAGTTGTGATTGAAGTCTGTATGTAAATTGACAATGGATTCTGCGTAAAATTCCAATTTTTTTTTGGCATATTTGGAACGATAGAGAAGTTTCCTTTAAGCATTCAATATCCTTTAAGCATTCAGTATCAGGCTAAGGCCTTTTACGTTCACAGACTATCTTAGTTCTTTTGTCAGCTCTTTCTGCATGATCCGTGGGAAAAATATTCCTACTGAATTAACACTCCAAGTCATTTCTCTTGTTCATGATGCCATTGCCATCAGTAATCACGGACTCTGTAGAGGGACAGGTTGCTCACTGTTTCACTGCCTAGAGTTGAAATGAACTCTTAAGTAAGCAACTGCTTACATGTAGTTTCCCTGTTATGTACATTAACATACTGAGCTAAACACAGACAAATGGGTTACTGTGTCTGAAATGTTTATTCTCGTTGAGAGAATGCTCAGTATCCACACATCAATGAAAATGACTGCCACTGATCTGCATCCAGACCCAGCTGCTGTGCTTCTGATGGCATTTATAGTGTATGCATACTGACATATGGGTAGGGGTTATAAACAGAGATGCTGAAAAAGTTTGTTTGAAACTAATAAAATTATTTAAGGGATCGCACTTTGACATCTGCAAAAATGTATGTGGCTGATGGAAGGCAATTAAAGTCATTGGTAATCTCTGCCTTCCTTAGCAGATAACCTCTTCATCTTGTAAACTGAGTTTTGAGAAAATGGTCCCTCTAAAAAGAAAAATCTCTTACTGGTTATCATTCCAAATCAGCAGTCTTAAAGCAGTTTCTGAAACTGTTGTTGTGTTTTGTTACATTCACAGGACTTAACCCATACCTGACTCTAAATACTTCTGGAAGCGGAACTATTCTCATAGATCTTTCCACTGAAGATAAGGAATTTCAATCAGTAGAAGAGGAAGTATGCCTTTCTTTGTAGTCTCTCAGTATTTTTGTTACTTCTACTAAAGATGTAGATAAAGAAGTATTGATAGACAATTTAACAGTGCAGTAAACATCTCTTAAGCCTAAGAAAAACTTGCATAAGGATACTTCAAATTTCCAACTTTGACTGCACCACTTATAATCTGTGCTCATCACGTCCATAATTTTTTTTACTTACGTTATTATTGCTTGTAGTATTTTTAAAACCTCTACTGTATAGAAAAGCTCTTTGATATAACATACAAATTCTATGCTACTGATTGCCTGTCTGTTATATACAGTTTTAAGTCACTTCCTTCCAAAGTGTCATAATCACACAATCACACAGACAATATTCTGAAGAAACAATATTTTAAATAGATTAGTTACAAACTTTTTCAATTTGAAAACTAGACTATGGACTATTCAAGATACAGTTTTTAAAAAATCATTAAACCTGTTCATGTGCATCCACAAAATCTGGCATTACTTAACAGTCATTGCCTAAAAATTTCTTGTATGTTTTTTTTTTTAAGACGGAATTAGTTCTTTTGATTATTTGACTGTGTGAAGGATATGTGTTTCAAATGTGTTCTGAAACAAAGTGATCCTTCTTAAAATTCTCAATTTTCAGATGCAGAGTACTGTCCGAGAGCATAGAGATGGAGGACATGCTGGCGGAGTCTTCAATAGATACAACATCTTAAAGGTAGCTGTTGCATTTTTATAGTCAATGGTTACACCTTTAGAGTTTTGGCTGAAAAGAAAATGTCCATAAAATGTTCTACATTTGTTTGTTGAATTCCATAATGTGATAAGATCTGCCGTTCTGAGACACACACAGGAAAAAGATCATCTTCCAGGGAAATTCAAGGAATAAGATTATATGAAAAAACTGCTTATGGGTTAATAGTCATTAAGAAATTTTATGAGAAATTGACATAGAAGGACCTCACAGAAAACTGCAGAATGTTTGAAGAAAAAAACAGAAGGTTTTATAGGAAACAAAAGAAGGTTTCTGTTGAGGGAATGGCAGGGGAAAAAAACCAGCAAGAAGTGAAAGCAAAAATCTTGAAGCATGGAAGTAAGGGTACCTATTTTGGCTTGATTTAACGCCAAAGAAGCTTAAAACATCAGGCAGTAGACGACCTTGCTTTAAATAATTTAGTGGAATTTTGGTTTGCATTCATGTTTTTTTCTCCCCTGAAGAAATGGTAATTTTCATTAAAATGATAGAGATTTTGATTTGCAAGTAAGTACTACTAAGTTTTATTCTGAACTGATGTTACAGTTTCCCCAGTAGAATTGATATGCTATATCTACACACATAAAGTTTTGCCAATGTCCAGCATACCTCTGCAGAGAGTACATAATTTACTTTTAAAAGTGTTCTAAAAGTCTTCATGGAAGACGCTTCTTAATTTACTAGATGATCTTTTAACTAGTGGTTTGGCATCAAGCCATGTTTGGAGTGATACTCAAGTGTAACTGTGACTAAGCCTGCCAAATTTAAATTAAGAAGGATTGCTCAACAGATGTTTAAAACGAATTGATTCTTAATTAAGCACATAATTATGATGTACTTAAGTTATGCTACAACAATCAACTTCTGCAGGATAAGTTAGAGAATTTGTGTTTCACTGAGTTCTAAGGAAAGTATTCTTGTTTAAGTGGCAGTGCAAGTGTACTGTGGTATAGCTCCTATAGGTTAAACATCTGTCAAGTAAAGCAAACAAGTTTTCAGTTTCAGGGCGGAACTTACATTTTGACTGTTTCAGATTCAGAAAGTGTGCAACAAAAAACTATGGGAAAGGTACACTCACAGGAGGAAAGAGGTCTCTGAAGAGAATCATAACCATGCTAATGAAAGGATGCTGTTTCATGGTGAGATACTGAAATGCACCTTATGAATTCGTTTCACCGTCAACACTCTCTATGGGAGGGTTTCTACTGGCTCAAACAAAGTAAATTTTCTCAGTGGAAGTAGGTTCTAGGTTTTGCATGAGTTTTATATGAACAAGTGTTTGTATATGTCACAATGGGGACATACAATGCACTGCATCGTTCTTATGAAATTTGCATCTCCTTGTCTTTCCCTAAAGGAGACTTCAAGTTCTGAGTGAAAACATTTCAGCAATTATGAATGGAGATTAAGGGGTGTGCCTCCTCCTTGGTTAAGTTACTAATTCTGTTTTATCGGCTGTATGACCAAAATGATTAAGGGTCAAACTTTATTCTGCTACGGGTTGTTTTGGGGTGGGATTTTCTTGTTTTCTTGTTTTTGTAATTGATAAGTTAGTTCTTGTTCATCATTCCAGAAAAGATCGCTTATAATTAGCAAATTAAAGCCAATTGAAAGCTCTCCTGTGCACATATATGTAGTTTGTCCTGACGAGCAAATTAAGCAGGTTCACGGTACATCCTCACAATGAAAGCTACGTAGTTCCCAACATAATACATTACTGTTGGAAGCAGCAATAACACAATAATTAACTGCTTGCCCAAACTTGTAGATATCTAAATCCTGTCTTTTGACTGTGGTCTTGTACCCCTGTAAGAGGAAACAGCCTCTTAATGGAATGACCTGTCTTTAAAGGAAAGGCTTTTAAATTAGTTAGATAATAACAAAATTATCCCTGGAACAAAACAATTAATGCCTTATGAGTGTTCTTTTTTTTTTTTTTTTTGAGTCTTTAGTTTATATAATTTTTTTTAAGCATTAACATATGTCTTTAACCATGTATGCCACTTGCAGAAGATGACGAGCAATTGTCATAAGTTTTTCTCATTCTCATCTGGAATGTTTTTCTGCTTCATACATGGTTTTATCATCTTTAGGCTGGAGGATAAGGCTTTGGACTATTTTCACTATAATTCCCAACATAGCTCTGAAATGCCATGTTCTCTTAGAACAGCTTTTCTCTGAAGGTGCTTTCATATTTATATATACTGTTACAAAAATCCTTACTAAAAAAACCTGCACTTTTTGTGAAAGTTAATGGGTATCAAGTGTCTTGAGATGCAGAATCCAACCATTTTGAACAGATTATTCTTTAAGGCTAAATTTTATGACCATTGCAAGTAAATAAATACTGGTTTACGTTTATTGCTTTTTAAATGCAATCTACTTAGTATTAGGAATAAGATGGGATTTGTGTAGCAATGCATTCAATGAATCTTGGTTAGAATGAAGCTCTACTAAAGGGAGTGGAGATTCATAGAGCTTTCTCTTGCAGCAAGAGTTGTCTCAGATGATATCCTTTGTAAACCTTTGTTAAAAATGTCCACTTATCAGCTGCTGTCATTTGTATAATACCTCTAGCAAATTGGCTGTGTAAATCTGAGGTCAGAATTTCTGGAGATTGATTTCCTTGTATATGTAGAAAAACTGTACCAAAAAAAAAAAAGTTGGGAATGGATGATTGAATTGTGATACATACAAAAATCTGTATACTGTATTTTCACTATTTTACTTCCTTTCTCTTAGGCTCCCCATTTGTGAATGCAATCATTCACAAAGGCTTTGATGAGAGACATGCCTATATAGGCGGCATGTTTGGAGCTGGGATTTATTTTGCTGAAAATTCTTCCAAAAGCAATCAGTATGTGTATGGAATTGGAGGTGGCACTGGATGTCCAATTCACAAAGACAGATCTTGTTATGTTTGCCACAGGTAAGTCATTCAAAAGAATGCCTTTGTATATTGCGTTGTAGACCATCAAGTCAGCAGAGTCTCTCTCTGAAGAAAAATTTGCTTGGTAACCAAACCTCAGCACTCTCTATATTCTGGGCCTAATAGAGACTTTCAGAAAACTTTGATGTTTAAGTCTTAAAGAACCTAACCAAACCTTTGCCCTTAACTTATTGTAAAAATCAGACTTAGGTAACCAGGGAGTGAAGAGTATCTGCTAGATGCTTGTGTGAAAGATGCAGCAATATGAGGGTTTAGTCCATTGCCTGTTATAGAGAAAGAAGAAATTCAGTGATACTTGGATGCTGTACATGCTCCTCTTTGAGGAGGATGTACTTTGTAACAGTCAGCCCCCACATCACTGCTGCTTCACACACTAAAATACAGATGTGGATTTGTGGACTCTTTACCACTAATTGAGTTGTTAAATCCACCTTTCTGCAGAACACCTATTACATCTTATTGACACCATCCGTTCATGAAGTTAATTGTGGTAGTGGCCATCGTTTCAACCAGGGGAATATTTTGTGTGTTTGTGTGCATGATGCTTTGTGTTGGTATCATAGGGATAAGGTCATTCTTCCAGTTTCCTTCCTTGAGTCTCAGCCCCTTTTCACATTGCTTACTCTTTTCTGGCACTCTCAAATAAAGAGGATAATCTTCTAGAATTACAGAGGATGTCAGAGTCTTTTCATGCTTTCTAAAGTTTTTTGAGTAAGTTTTTCTTAATTTGTCTTGTGTGAAGAGTTAGAAAAGCAAAAGTTTTGGCTGAGCAAAATGGTACATAACATTGGTCTACCAAAATGCTGAGATTCCATTGCCATTGCAGTAGTACATATGTAAAGAAATAAGTACCCTTGTTCTGTCTTTTTATAATGAAAACAACATAACCTACTGACAAATGCTAGTAGGAGGTATTTTGTGTTGACCTAGAGTTTGCACTTGGCCTTGATGTTGATTTGGCTGTTAGATACAAATCTAGTCTTAGAACACAAGTGAATTATGTTGTTAGTATGAGTGATGGGGGGCACCCTCAGAAAACTTCTTAAAAAACCAAAAAAAATTAAAAAACAACAACAACAAAAAACCACAAAAAGGTAGTGACAATCTTTGAGTACATTGTTAAGCATGCTGTCTCCAGTCATTAAGATAAACACTTTTTGATGTTACTACCAACCCTTTCCTCAGGCTAAAGAGCTTTTCCAAAGGGAGCACGATTCAAAAGAGAAGTTCAGAATTTTGTGAACTACAAAGAGTGACTAAAGTGGCTTTAAAGTTCCACTGTTCTCCTCAAGTAAAAGTTTCAAATTATGAAGATAGTCTTTCTGGAGCTTCACAAGCATTTTGTATTCGTGGTCCTTTTTCCCTTTTAACACAGGCAATTGCTGTTTTGTCGTGTAACACTGGGCAAGTCTTTCCTGCAGTTCAGTGCTATGAAAATGGCTCATTCTCCCCCAGGACATCATTCAGTTACTGGGCGACCCAGTGTAAATGGATTGGCATTGGCAGAATATGTCATTTACAGAGGGGAGCAGGTAAATAGCTTTTTGGTTTGGTTTTTCAGATTCGGGGGGGTGGTTAAGGCATGTAATGTGTTGGGGTTTTTTCTTACTTTCGAGGTGCTAGGACTTGCTTTTGTCTTAAAACAAACTTCAGCTGCAGTTGCAGGTGAAAGGATCCGTGTTTCCTGAATGCTCCAGGCATTTTATCTTTGACATTTTGCCTTTTCTTTTTCTTTGGCATAAATACTTTTTTCCCCTCTCTAGCAAACATTCTGAATTTATCCAGAAAATGAAATCATAATAAAGAATGTGTGTGTCACTCTTTCAGGCTTATCCAGAATACTTGATTACTTACCAGATTATGAAACCTGAAGCCACCACTGAAGCTTAAGACAAATTACTTGTGGGAAACCATCAGACTTTGGATGCAAAGATACCAATGGCTGCCATCCTGTTAATTACAACGAGTTGTTGAAAAACTTTCATCCACAGGTGGTGTGGTAGCAAATGTGAACAAAATATACCATTTTTTACTTGATAAAGCTTTAATAATGTACAGTATGTTTTTCTAAAATTTCAGACGTCCTCTTTTTCAGCACTTTAACAGATACCATTCCAGGCATAAACTGGGGTTTGGCTGTACTAAATGATAAACAAAAATTAACTTGAAACAATGGTTTTATACAATACTGCATTGAAATTTAGCAGAAATTATAATGCTCTATACAGGAACTCATTTTACTAATATTGTGTTCTTTAAAACACTGCATTTACACTGAAAACATTTTCATTTGTAAAACTGTAAATAAGAGCTTTTGTACTAGCCTGGTATTTATTTACATTGGTTTGTAATATAAGTGTTTTAGAACTGCAACCTTGTACAAAATGTTTTTTCCAGATGTTGGTTTGTTCGTCTGTGTTTTCTCATGCACGATAGATTTGAAAAGCCAATTTTTTTCAGGGTTTATCACTTATTTGTGAGGGAGAAAGCAAATTTTATCTGAAGAGGTTTAGAAATATTCAACTTTAGATTGAATACACAAATTTTTGTTCTGTATTTTTATTTAAGAAATATACATTCCTGAGAATGATGGGCTATGAAAATAGAATATTCCAGCTGAATACTAAAGTGTTTTTCCACCTACTTCCCAGAGTTGCATATTTTATTTCTGTAAAATGTCTTCTGAATTTTTTTATTTAACTATAGGTATAGTTAACCTGTATCCTCACTTCAAGGCTTGTAGACCTTGCAAGTTACAGTTCTAGTAAATTATTTTCTTTGAATGTAGTTGGAAAATTAACCTCAAGGAGGTCTTTCTTGAGTTCCTCTTGCTTACATTTAAGCCAGGAAGTTAAATAGTTTATTCCTAATATGAGGGCAAACAACTTGGCCTTTTTTGTATGCTTATTTTGGTAAATTAATCTACCAGTTGGTGCCCTCAGGATATGAGTATTGTGAGGTGGAAATGTTAAAAACCATCCTGTCGTCTCTTCTGTTTCTTTCATGTTAACATTCAAGCTGTAGTTGAAGCAGGTGCATAGAAGTGTGTTTATCTGCAGTTTGGCTGAGTGGAACTGGTCGGGGTTCAAGGTTCTGCTCCCTGTGCTCGGCCAGCTGGGTGAGGAGTGTGTAAGCGGGACGAGCAGCTCTTCATGGCAGCAGCTGCCTTCGGTAGCCCTGATAAGACCGCTTGGGTGGAGGAAGAGTACAAAACGTACAACCCCCTGTTCAAGTCTCATTCGGGGTTACTGAATGCACCCATCAGTTTGGTCAGCCCTATCGTAGCTCTATTGTATATTCTGCTTCTCTTCCATCTGCAGTTTTTACCTACGTATTTCAAAAATATGTAAATACAAATTATAGTTCATTTGGGGTTAAAGTGGTTAGGAGTATATTTTAGTTGTTTCATATTTCTGCATACAGGACACTGTCCCAGAAGACAATTTGTTTGCAGGGCATGTTACCATACCATGGTTTTAAATGTAGTAACTGGTCAAGATAATGAAATCGTCTTGCTGATGTGGTGGTTATGTGATTATGCTCTATGTAAAAATGTATTGAACCTTACCCAGTTACGTGGGGAATCTGAATAATAAGATTGCATAACTCTTGCAGAAAGTAATATTGGCTATGAATAAAAAAGGCTTTGATTTTTAGGTACTTTCTCCCAGCATGTTGCCTGTTCCTTCGGTATAGTAATGCTGGAATTGGTGTTCATGCAAAATCTGTTCAGTATGTTTAAAACTTTTTTGTTATTGCTAAAATGCTTCATTCTCTATGAATGATCACTTAATGTCTTGTAAAATATTGTGGTATGATAGCATTTTAAGTGGTACCACAATGTTGGTTTTGTCTGTTTGGGGATTTTTTGAGCTGTTTTTTGCATGACATACCTTGCACTCTGAAGATGGAAGCTGTAATGATTTGATAATACTGACTATTGAGGTGAACCTTTAATCTCTTGTGCAATTAGTTCTGCTTTACTCATCTTGAAGTGTCTTTACATGTGCTGTATAACATTCCATATCCATTTAACACTAAATAAATTTAATTCACTGGTTTTCTGGTAGCATGGGAGTAATTACAGTCGTAGTATGTCAACCCATTGTTTTAAATGTAAGCATGCACAATACTATAACAAACTACATCATTAGAGGGGAAATTAATTGCATTGAATAGAAAAGCTGTTAACGTGGATGAAAAACTGTAAATACTGTGGAAGCTTGTAGTTTGGTATATAGCTAACAGCTTTAGCTGCCAGTGAAAATGTTTTAATAATAAATCTAGAAGTAAGCTTCAATTTATGCATTTAAAACTCCATTATATGGTCCAAAACTGAAAAAGAAAACTGCCTTACGTTGGGTTTTGTAAAATGAAAAGTAACCCGGAAAGTCTTACCTTTCAGATAACTGCATAGGTAGCAGTATGATACATACGTGAGCAACAACAGAAGTACTGCTTAGATCACTTGTAGTACCGCAATAAGTAAATAATTTTATTTCAGTAGGACCACTTATATGGTAGGAGGTTTCCAAAACCAGACTTGTGTAGAAGATTTAAATAGATATGAGCACTAGAGGGCAGGAAAGCAAATGTTTAGTAAGATTGAAGGTGATGAAAATCTTTAAAGTATCTTGGGAGTACAACTTCTGATAAAATTGCTTCTGAAAATTCCACCTATCTAGGCTGTAAAAAATTAAAATTAACTTTCCATTCCAAATTAGTTTTTTAAAAACTAAGTAATGAGTATAAAAACAACTGCTGCAACTAAACAAATTGAAAATGTTAGGGTTTTTTCTTAAAAACTTTACTCATAACTTAGACCTTAGTTCTTAGAAATTAGAAAATAATTTAGCCAGGCTCTTCTGTCATATATAACTGAAAACATAAACATAACTATATGTAACTGTACATAAACATAACTGTACAATGCATGTTCAAGAGGTATGTTGGCACTAATTTTGAATGGAAATAACTGTATAAAAGGAGTTGCCACTATCTTTTCTACCTTGAACTTGCTCATTAAACACCATGCTGTGTGTGTATACATATGTGTGTATATATGAGTACACACACACACTTGCTCACTCTCTCGCTCCCTTCATTCACCAAGAAGCTGAGAAAAAGTTTAAAAAAGTGACTTCTCCAACAGCCCACCATTGTCTGTGAGGGTGCTGCAGCCTAGGAGCCAGTTCCCCTTCTTCTGCCCATCTCCTGAACTTAATGTAATAAAAGAGTTTTTCTCTTTTGCTGGAAACAGCAACAGAATCCCATGGGTGGCTTGCCTTCTGCCTTCCAGTAAAAAAGTATAAAGGCTTGATTTGTACTCATCTAATGCAACAATACAGCAAAGACTGCTTTCTCGCCTTCAGTGAACTGGAAAATCAGACTGCCTGAGGTCTTGTCCCTCTGTGGTTCTCCGAGTTGTGCTTTTCCTGCACCCACTGAAGTTGCAGTAGGTGGAGATAGTGTCAGCAAGGGAAGTGCTATAGTCGAGGGTGTGGAGGGAGGCGTGTGCCTCTTTTTGCCCCTCTCCAGCAAGCATAAGCAATGGTACTTCTGAGAGTATCAAGGGGTTTCTTCCCTCTGCCTGTGGCTCACCAGATCAGAAAAAGCTGCAGGCAGCCGGAACGGAATGCAAGATAAAAAGAAAAAGCATGTAGATGGCTGGTTTGAAGTTAACATGTTCTGCCCTAAAAAAGAGCAAGGTGGGTAACTGAGAGAAGACAGACAGGAGGGGAGAAAGAATAAAAGAACTAATAACAACCTATGAAGAAAGAAAGGCAAGTTCTACAAGCACTGAAAAGTTATGGTAGGAATAACTGATATAATTATTAGGGATGGCCAAGATAATCACGGTACCCCAACTTATGTTGGGAATCATTTCTGCCCATTTTGAGTTAAAACAGCAAACAAGCGTTGGTGTGTAGACATTACAGGGATTTCAGAATGGCTCCTCTTGAGAAGCACATACATGTTTAGGAGGAGGAAGTTGCAGCCAATTCAAAAGATGAGCATGAGACCTGGGAAATAATGTGTGCAAGAAAAAAAATTGGATTTAAAAACTGAAGACAAATCTCCTATATAACAGTTCTTAAAAACATTTGGTTTTGAAGCATTGATTATCAGAGACAAGCTGAAAAACCACAGTAGATCAGCATACCAGTAAATTAAAAGTATGTTACATTACATTAACTACCTGGATCCTGTCTAGCGGTAGGATGTATATGGGGAGGTGGGGGCGGGGATTTTAATGCAGCGAGAAAATTCAAAAAAGGAAGCAGAGGTCAGATCCATCTCTCCATCCGCAATCTTGATAAAACTGCTAAATTTATTCAGCCGCAGCTCAAGCATGTTTCAGCTGGGGTCTTAATGGGTGGCAGCGAAGGGGATTGAGGTGGTTTCTTACGTGGTACAATTGCAGTGTACGCGATGCCATTGCACAACGCGTGCGAAGCAGTGACACAGCTAAGGGAACACTTCCTTGCAAAGGTTTTAAGTTAGGACCCTGAAGCGTTTTCGAAAGATCGTAGTAGTAGTATTTGAAAACCTTAATATTTAAAACAGATAGAAATTGTTTAAGGAGCAAAAGAATATGCACTAGTGCCTAAGAATGTATGATTGAGACTTCTTACAGTTGGGAAAGCAGCTTCATGTCAGCTGATAATACTGTCTACAGATCTAGGTTGGTACATGTGGGAAAGGATTAATATTGAATGAAGCTAATAGAAATAGCCTGAGAAATGGGCTTGAAAGTAGTCACTTATTTCTGGGCTAGCAGCGTATGGTTTTATGTTGCCTAGCTACTCTTCAAAAAGGTAACATTTTCCAGCAATATGTTTGGAAGCTTATTTCACAACAAATTTATTTAATTTTGTGAGGCAGTGGGCATCATAGATCAATAGACGGGTATAGAAATAGAACTTCTTACTAGCCTGATAAAGAAGCAGGTAAATAAATTAAGCAGGTAAATAAATCAACCAAGTAAATAGGATTGACATGTAAATAGAACTGAAATTACATTTACATAGGAAAAAATTGATTTTGTTGCAAAAATGGGTAATAGTAAATCAATTTGTGTATGTAATACTTGTGAGCCAGCTGAGGAAGATATTGTATCTAACAGTTTTCTATTGAGGTAGTCAAAGTGGAAGCTGACAGCAGTTACATTGAGTATTGTTGTAATTAATGATAGAATGCACTACCAAGCAGTCCAAAAGTGTCCTCTTTAAATAAATAAATCTGTATATGATGACCAATGCCCGATAGATAGTGGTTCCCTATTTGGAAGTATTTTACTGAAGCATTGCAAACATGCAATAGTATAAATTAGATTTGGGTTGGTATGAAAGGGTTTCATTTTGAATAATAAATATTCATTAGAGCACCTGTTTTCATAAAGCAAAGTCCAATTCAGGATTTAGGGAAAGAACTAGGAGAACTTAGCAGTAGGTTACTAAAACCCAAAGATGTATAAATAATCAAAAAACTATATAAATAAGAACAGTTTCACAGGTAGCGTAGTCCCAGTAATAACGAGGCCCCTGAAGCACGTAGTATAGAAGGTGTTATTTAATGCAGAGTTTCTAAAACCAGTAATCAGACAAAGAAATAAATCTGACTTCAAAATAAAGGGACTAATGGTAAAGGTTGTTTCAAAAGATTAGGAATGTGAAAATGCACTAGAAGCTGTAAAAACATAGGTCTTCAAGAGAAGAAAAAGTTCTCCTGTTGGGACTAGAGCTCTGTGAATGGAGAACAGGTTAGCACGTTACTAGTAAGATGAATTTCTGAAGGTGCAGAACAGACAGACCTTGAAGAAAAAAATAGGGTTAAAAAAGGGGTGTGTGGGGGGGGATTGACTGAGCTTCTCTGAGCGTGGTGGCAGATAATGTTAACAGAGAAAATCTGGTCAGTGGTATACCAGCAGATCTGAAATAGCCTACACGAAATTAGAATGAAAGACACTAAGTGTCTTGATAAGGAGACAAAAATAGAGAAAAGCGCTGCTCTTAACTGTGGTGAAGAGTAAGTCAGATTGCTGAATTTCTGAAATAAAAAACTTTAAAGTGAACCTTGTAGCCAACATCCTATTTATATATGCCACCTAAGCGTTTTAAATATCTTTAAAAACCTCTGAGCATTTGTATAATCAGATTTGAAATGAGTCGGAGTGGCAGAACGATGAGCTGGTGCTAGCACATTTCAAGCAATCCTCAATAGTAGCACAGAGCAGACTAGTCCCGGGGGGAATTCTAATGGGAATAACTCGTTATGGATAGGATTGGACAAAAAAATACGGAAACCTGCTCTTTGTATGTAACTGTGTAGTAGACCATATTCCAAGGCACTTCTTCTGAAATACCACCTGCTATTAAAAGTGCTCTCAATCAATTACAATTTCGGAAACACCTAATAAAAAGAACAGATGTTTGAAAAATACAAGAAAGAAATAACAGTCATTTCAGATCTGGACCAATTAAAAAGAATGTTTCACAGGGACATGCTTTAAAACCAGTTTTGGATGGTTTGATATATGTAAATACTATGTGTCTGCTGTAGGGAAGTAGTCCAGCAGAAATACTGAAATCCTGACGATAATTTGCAAGAGATATGAGAACCTTGTACATGTGGCAACTTTTAATAGCCAAGGACTCGTACAAAATGGTCCGTAAACGAATAGTTGTGGATTTAGGTATGCCTGCTTTCTGTCTTCTGAGACTCTCCTCCCCATTCCTAGAAAATGCCAGCTTTTCAGTAAAGGAGTTTAACAAAATGTGTAAGTTAAATATTTCATATATCAAGTTTTGGTTGAGTTTATTTTTTTGAAAAGAAGAAAGAGTAATGATGCAATGTTGTACAATTAATAGCTTAAATATTAATTGTGTAATAGGGTGCATTGTTATGTATTACAGATGTTTTATTGCAATATCAATAAATAACCTATTTTCCTTTAAATACAAAAGAAAAAAACTTTAAAAAATAATGCTTAATACGTCTCCTTCACTGGACTGATTTTACAGTACAGATTTTGGGGAGTTTGTGGTTCAGCATCTTTAACCTACTTGAAATACTGTTAAAATAGTGGGTTTGGACTCGCTGACCTGCTAGTTTTAGCATAATGAATTTTCTCGTATCTGTAAACATGATGAAGTCGCATGTATCTGCCTCAGAATTCTGTTATTCCCAGAAAAATTAATCAGAACTATATTTGTACATACCCTAATTTAGCAATACAGGTATCTTAAGGTTATTAACCGGAACAGTTGGCTTCTCAAACTCGGACACAATTCATTCTCCCCTGTTGTATCTAATTCTGGAGGGAAAACGTACCCAGGATTTCCCAAGCAAATTCATAAAGTATGTCCTTTAGTTTTAAAGCTTACTTTATTCTGGTTTCTTCTTTTTCATAGCATTTTGCCTCTTTTGACCCAGTGGAATTACTGTATTTATTTAACTGTGGCTACCTAAAAAAAGCCTCACTTCATTATTACTAGTTCTCCCTTATACTGAGATCAGAATGGGGTTTGGCATGTAATACTATAGGGAAAAGGCTGTACACACATTTTGTCTCTAAAATTTACTTCCTGAACTAGGCTTTTGCTTGTTCACATCAGGGGGCTTGCGGGTAGTTCAGGAAGGTTCAGGCGTCCAGATGATCTGCCTCTCTTCCCTGAGCGATGGTGAGGGGTCCCTGTCGCGTTCTCCATCATCACTGCTATAGTCTGGGAGGGTCTCCAGAGACCCCCGCTGTCGGAGCGGGCACTAAACAAATAGCCTTGCAGCCTGCATTCGCCTGAAAGACTCAGGCTCTCATCGGTGGCCTTTTGCACCTTCTCCCTTCTTACAGACCGCGGGGACTTGCTGGCGTTAAGGACCTGAGGTTCTTGGTCCAGAGTCTGCCCTGCTATAGATTCTGTACCGGGTCCGAAGAAGCGCTGAAAGTCTGTTCTGTGTGGCTGGAGCTTCATGATCTAAAATGTTTGAGTGATGTTTTGATGGCATGTGACAGGAATGTACACATCCTAAACAAACAGCAGTTTCCATGAGGATCTCTGTACCTATAGATAGTAGACAGCCCAGTATCATTTTTATTGCTGGAAATTCCTGTTTCTCTAAGATGTTTCTCTACAGCATTCTCTATAATTTTGCCTGGTTTCTTTTTTCAGCCCAACTCAGTAATAAGGCGATTCGACCTGGAGTTCTGTGATAGTCACAATATCCACTGAGAAGCTGAAAGGCCTTTCAGTTTAGATAAAAGTGAGGTTTATCCAGCTTGCTCCCAGGTAACTTCACACAAAAGTATCTGCTGTGGCGCTTTAATATACACCCTGTAAAAGCAAGTTAGATTAATCCTGGTTGATACTAAAGAACCTAAATTGCAACTGGTAATTTTAAACCTTGTATTTGAGAAAGAGAAAGTGAGTGTATATTTCTAGAGGTCTTTGATTTAGGGAACTTTGCTTGCTTTGAAATGGGATGTTTCTATTCTCAGTGTTAAATCATAAGAGTACGATCACATCATAATAAAAGCTGTTTGCCATTTTAAGTAGTGTCAAGTAAATAAGGAGTATCTGCCTGAGAGAAAAGGAACCATGTCCAGCTTGTATTTATAGTTTAGGATTCAAGAAATTAAGTTGAGGCGCCTATACTGCTAATTGTTAAGAACAAGATAGATTAATCTGCATACTAACGACGTAAAATGCATGTGAAATCTATAGCTCCGTATGTGGAAAGCAGCACAAGCGAGACCACCAGTTCTGCCAATCAGTCATTCACATTTCCCACTGTTTTCCTCTATTGTAGCAAAATGTGAGAAGCTGCTCTCAGGCCACGCAAACAATGCTCTTTATTGGTCTTTACTGAGGCATGATCAGGCATCTATGCTGAGACTGCCAGCCTCAAAGAAGAGCTACTGGATGACATCTGGCAGCCTGGCTTTGCTACAGATAGATTTATGAGCTGTGAAAGATGGCCAAATTAACATCTTCTGCATTCTTGATAGGATTAGGGTTTCTGGGACATGCAGCCATTTGCATATTGCCCTGACTTACCACATTAGTATTGTGTCGGTGGCTCATTTTAATAGATTTTTGTGGGGGGCTTTCTCCCTTTACATCCTACCATTTTTCAGTCACTATTGGCAGTGACGCAGCTGTGTTGGTTTAACAGACCTAGCAGAAATCATACTTCTTGCTCTGACTTCTTCCAGTTACAATCTTAATGCAAATCAAGAGCAGCAGCAGCGGTAATAAGCTCTTTCACTCGGGGAAGGATTCTCTTCACTAGGGATCACACACACACACACACACGAAGTTGAATGACTAATGCACTTCTATGAGAGTCCACAAAGTTGTCCCTAGGAGTTAAAGAGAGAAGATCTGACCCAAGCTACCTTTCTACAGCCTCAAGCAATTATTGAAGGTCTTGGAAAGCTTAATTTCATCAATAAAAACTTAACTAAAAACCCTGTTAGCATTAAATGCCTGTTCCTTTCCCTTCACCCCCTCCGCACGCAAGCCAGACTGCATGATTTTTTTTTTTTTTCAATGCTGGTCATCCAGTGTTGCTAAAATACAGCCTGTGCTTCTCACTAGACTGGAGATGGCTTTAGTTTGCTGTGTCTGCACTGAGTGACGATGGCCACGCACCCCTCGGCAGTTCCCCAGTGGCCCGGGGCCTGCCTGGGTGGTGGCAGAGGACAAAGCGTCTTCCTGGGGGACAGGGAAGGGTCTGGGCTGGAGGCATTGAGCCCTGGTCAGCACCAGGGCAAGGCTGACAGCAGGGGTGGGAGAGGGGGCTTCTGGGGCCCCCGTGGGATGGCAAAGCCGGTGAGGGCTGGTGGGGTGAGAGCATGGCCAGTGCTGGAAGATGGTGTACGAGAGCACAGGCCACCCAGGGTGGGCATTGTCCCTTCAAGCCCCTGGGGTGGCTCTTAGCCTTCAGGTGTGAGTAGGGGTGATAGTGGAGGATGTAAAATCCAGCTTAGATGCACCATTATAGCCCCATTAAATGTAAGGCCAAGGACCGTGTTTAATTCAGCTCCTGATCAAGATACTAGCAGGGAAGCTATTAGCTCATGTCAGTGAGGCCATGATTTTTGTCATCACAGAAAAAAAATACCACATTCTCTTCAACACTCTAACTCATTGAACAACTTCTCCGAGCAATCAACCCCACAGCTATTTTTTCTGCCCTCCAGCTTTGTATTCCAGATAGAAATAAGCGGTGTAAGTGAGACACGCCGTG
>NW_008795129.1:8096711-8100169 GCF_000699145.1 Aptenodytes forsteri
AAGGGTGTTTTCAGCTGCACAGGCAGCTCGCTGCCTGTGGGGCTTGGAAACAACAGCAAGCGGCCGGCCCAAGCCCAGAAAATACAACTCAGAGCATTTACAGACAGAAGGCAAACAGAGCAGCAGTTAATTCTGTGTAACCGCATAGATTTCAAGTTTCTAGTGATCTTTAGAGCCAGAGATCCATGGCCTTTCCATGCTGCTGCTGGGACAGCCTGGCACCCTCTACATGCTCTGGTGAATGTGCGTGGGGAGTTTGGTAGTTACACTGGGTCATCTTAATTCTGCTGTGTAATTCACTGTATGTGACGTTGAGTGAAACGTTGCTGTTAGCTAGTTTGAAATCACCCTTTCTTCAGACCAGATATAGGGAAACATAAATAAATGGATCTTTGTGGACCCCTAATTGCATTCCATTGCAGGAAACAAACAGCTTATGCTGTAGACTTACAGCCATTTCAAATGAGATTTCAGCAGTCCTGTCACTGAAAGAGCCGGGCTCACCTGCCTTTGGACACTCACTGTGCCATCCCTTCCCTCATGCTGATATGACCATCTGGGTGAACTGACCCAGCCGAAACCTCCCCTGCCCCAGAATGCTTCAACCCAGACTGGGTCCCTGATCTCGTTTGCGATGTGGCTGCATGAACACTTGCACTGACATAAAAACATGGGCAATAGCAAAAAAGGGGAAGGACAAGGCTGCCTCTTCCAGCTGCAAGGCCAGCTTCTGCCGACTGCAGTTGATGGCGTAAGCAATGTTCCCTGGCCTTGGGGTGCCGGTGCAAGATAACCGGGTTAACTGCACAAGCATGTGGTGAACGGGATTTCCAAGGTGCATAGAAAAGAGAGGGTATCCAACAGTTAGTCACTATTTCAAATTTAGAAAGAGTACTTATATGTACTTAGTCCTTACCTAGACTATGTAATAATAAAAAATAAATGAGCTATTCTTCAGGAAATGATGACTTTTCCAGCCTTGTCTCCTGAATTTTTTACACTCGCTTCCACTCTGATTTAATGTTAGGTGGTGCCTTCTCTATAGAGCCAATTACTTTTACTGCAAGTGATGCGTGATGGAAATATTTTCATTAAGCTCATTCAGGAGTTGGCTCCGAATTTCCAACAAGAAGTCTACTCTGCTCCGGCGTCTTAGTTTAAATAACTTGAAAGGATTTAGCATCTCTGAGAGTCCCACCACACCGTCAAGCCATGGGCAGAGGAACTACAGAGGCAGAAACGTACACGATCATCTGAGTCTAATTTCCTTGGGCAGCAAAGAGCATGAAGAAGGCAATGAAATGTCTGCACGACCATGGCAGGTGAGGACCCACATAAAAGGCAGAGCAAGCTGTGACAGATTATATTCTGGCGGCATTGGGTGCATACTCCTAATTTTGTGATGTTACTTCGTTCCTAAGCCATGTTTGCCACGGGGGCACGTTAAAAGGAAGAAGGCAGCTGGTGCCAGGCAATTTGGGCTCTCCCCACCATCCTGGTGCTGGCAGAAAGGGTCAGCCAGAGGCTTTTGGTGGCCCAGGGATGTGTTGTCCCCACAGTTGCCCCCTGCACACGGCTGGCCCCAGCCCTAGGGCTGCCTCGTCTCCCAGAAATGAAAATAGGAGCCTTTATCTCCCTTAGAGTTATAATAACTTCTTAAACCAAACTATTTTTTTATTTCCTGGTACTGTTTTCTTACAGGACTATGGCACCGTAAAGTTCCTGGCTCAGAGGCGTCCATTGAAACAAACGGTCACGTTACCCCTGCTATTTACCATGGACTAATAAAGCTTTGAAAAGCCCCCAGAAGCTATTAAGATGCCGTTGATGTGTACGTGTGTGGCGGAGCCGGCTGCCGGAGGACATTCATTGGCCCCGCGCTGGGTGGGATGACATCAGGCCCCGCTTTTCATAGGGCCTCCGGCTTGCCCCGACGTCTGCTGAGGGCTGCCAGAGAATAGAGCCGAGGGGAGAAAACCTTCACTCTACACCCTCTCGGCTCCAATGACAACAGAGGCAGCTTCAGCCAGGGATAAAAGAACTTTTTTAAAAAAAAAAAAAGAAAAGAAAAACAAAAAGAGAGAGACTGTGGTCTTGGAGCTGCTGTTAACGGGAGATGAATCGCAAGAGACCATTTCATGGCGAGGGACTTCAGAGAGCAGCATCCCCAAGAGCCGTTAGCTCTCAGCGAGAGTCGTGCCGAAGCCCTTTGCTGTCAGGACAGAAGCATGCATATAAATTTTATACCATTTGTCTTTGAGCAGAGACAAAAGATCAGTTCTAAATCCTTAACATCTTGTCTCGACTAACATGAAATAATACTGTCTTGTGTGGCTGTCTTGTTACTCTTTTCCCATCAAAAGAATACTAGTGATAAATTTATTCATAATTTTGAAAGGTTTTGCTCTTAAAATTAAAAAAGAAGAAGAAAACACATGGGGTTGAGGCTACATTTATTCCTGTTAGTGCAAATCATGCTGCTGCTAAGGATGGTGACTTTGGGAAGCACACAGTACGGTTTTCAATTGAAAAGAAGCACAGCTTTAAAAAGTCAGCCACTAGGTTTTCTTCTCCTGCTTTTCACTAAACTACCTCTGAGGATGATACGTCTCACGTATTTTCTAGTTACAAGTGCAGTCTGAAAAAGAACAATAAATTACTGTAGGATTTTTTGCTCTTTTTCAACTGAGAATTCAAAGCCTATAGACATTTTGGGACCTAAGACCTTCACTTACTCATGCAAGAAAATCTGCTGAATCCAGCAGTCAGACTAAGTAGGGGCTCTGGATATAATTTACAGAATAAAATGCTTTAAGATCTTTTTTATTAAATTAACAATGTGTGCCGAAATAGATATTACATACAATTTTACATTTTAGGATTTGGATCTCTTTCATTGGACCAGATTTTGTTCTATGTATTTCCTTTGTTAAATAGATATTTTAACTTCAGTACTTTGTGAACATG
Organism: Aptenodytes forsteri; assembly: GCF_000699145.1. Classification (NCBI taxonomy): domain Eukaryota; kingdom Metazoa; phylum Chordata; class Aves; order Sphenisciformes; family Spheniscidae; genus Aptenodytes; species Aptenodytes forsteri. Next base: position 8,099,679 of record NW_008795129.1, read on the forward strand.
TAATAAGAAATTATTTAATTCTACGTTCACCGTGACCCTTTCATCAGACTTTCTTGTTTTATGGCAGTTTAAATAGAAAATAATGTCATGTTAGAGTCTGAAATTAATCACAATTTAATCCTAAGAAGCCTTATTTTACAAGGAGCAATTATTCCTAGATTTCCTGAGAGATGAACATAAAACTTCTCCAGCTGATCCAACAGCTCTATAGGGGGTGTAAAATGGGTTTCCCTAGGGTGAATTGCAGGACACAGGTGCCAGCGTGGCGATGGTGCTGTGCGCCTCGGGTACTACCCGAGCAGGCAGCAGAGTCCTCTGCCCAGGGCACACGCTGGCAGCGAGCGGTTATTAAATGCATGTACCCATCCAGGGTGCAAGGGCCAGCAGCAAGGACAGAGCTCTGAAATATATACCTAAAAAATATAATTTATATATAAATACATATAATTTATACAAATAAATACATACAATTTATAAATGAAATTTTTTTT
>NW_008795129.1:8100276-8107216 GCF_000699145.1 Aptenodytes forsteri
TGTGGGCTGAGCTCAGGCTGTACCTTGTCGCCCCTCTCACGCCCTCTCCCCCCTCGGAGAAAGATGCATCATTAACCTTCTGAGTGCTTGAAATAAACTGGGTGCAATATTTGCCTTCCAAGAGGCCAGCGCAGACTGTACACACTTCACAAAGCACGGCACATACTGAAGAAGGTTAAGCCCTAAAACGCTGAATTATTTCTAAAGCCGCAGATACTTCATACATGCTTGTACTTAACAGATCCCTTCCACGTAAGGACGGATTGCAAGGGCTGGGAGAGTTAATCTAAACGCTGTAATACTGTATGGTTAAAAGCCTCTTTCATGTAACTGCGTTTATGAACTGAGCTTGGAATTCTTAAAAATCCAAATTATTACAAAGGAAGGGGTTTAGTGTTTGGCAAAATGACAAAGCCTGCCATTCACTCGTCCCTTGTGTTGCTTGGCTTTACAGTGAGTCTCAGACAGGGCTCGCGGCGCAAGGGAGAACCTAGAATATGTCGGAGGCATTTAAAGAGAAATTCCCAAAGATCTCAGGTTCTGTTACCCAGCCAGCTCCCACTTGAATGGTTGCTTTTTTTTTTTTTTGGTGCCTCTGCGTTATTCTTATTTGTTAATAGCCTGATGGCTTTTAAGTTGCACCAAAAGTCTCCAAAAACAGCATAGCATCCCTTTGTAGGCTCCCCCAGAACAGGTTGGTCTTAAACTCAGGCAGCAATCATCAATGTCAAACGATCAGATGTGGAAACATTAAATACGCAAACACAGGCACGTATAGCCGGTCGAGCTGATAGTTGAACTGAGACTGCCTGACCAGACTTCACTTGTTGAAACTGTGAAGTGTTCAGAGGAATTGTGAAGGCATGAATGAGATGGAAGCTCAGCTCTCCTCTTCCTACAGCGGTGCAGGAAGGCGGCTTAAATCCCAGTTTGTGTCGAACACCTGACAGTTAAGCTCAGTTTGTGCCGGACTCTCTTTAGCTTTCGTTATCTCATAGGAAACTGAACTTTCTCGTTCAGCCCATGTGACATTCTGCCTCAGGGAGGGTGGGGACCCAGGCTAAGCGTAAATCCCAGTAGCCCAAAACACTAGTCACATCCCCTTTTCCAAAAAACAATTTCTCACAAATATCTGTAATAACTAAAGGCCTTCTCCAGCCTAGCTGAGGCGTCGGTTCAACCAGCTTTTGGAATAAGCAAGATTTACACACGTGTCCCCATTAGCTGTACAGGACCTCGAGTGCTGGTGCTCAGAGGCAGCGCTAAGGGCTCCCACAGAAAGATGGGGGGGACATGAGGATGCCGAAGCCTGGACCTGGGCACCCACCAGCACCCACCCCTTGGCCAGGGCACTGGGGTGCTGGGGGCAGTCTGCAGGCCGGCTGGGACCAAATACACTGCAATGTATAGTACTAAGTACATTTTTGCACTGCTGCACATGTAAATAATGGCATCTTGCTCAAGTATCTCTCTCCTTATTCCATCCTCCTGCTTTTTTCCTAATATCGGGCATTTTCCACATGGAAGTGCCTAGCGCAGAACCTGGGAAACAGTAATTGCTGTTGTGCGCTGGGACAAAAGACCGAACCGCTCAAAGTTTGGGGTCTGCAACCGCAGAGCCATCCCGGGAGCAGGCAGCTCAGGGCTGGCAGCTGTGCCAGGGCTGCGTCTGCTGCCGCCGGTCCCCATGCCGCATCTCCTGGCAACCTCCTCCAGCAGTCCCCCACTTTGTTTCAGGTTTCACGGCCACTGACGTTTCTGGGTGAAACTCTGCAGCTTAGCCATTTCAAGGTGTTTTTTTTTTTTAATTGACCTCCATAGACTGCTTCCCGCAGTACCATGGTGCTCGTGCTGGCAGCGACCCAGAGCCGCTTGTGAGAGTATCATCTTTTACTTGTCTGCACTGAGATAGCACAACCTGCTGCCTTTCGATACTGTGTCTAACTCTGCATGTCTTGAAACGGGTTGGGAAAAGGCGAGCAGGAGCAGGAGCAAAGCTCGGCGCCGTTTCCGCAGGTCCTGAGTGTGTAACAAATGAAAAGAGGACAGAGAAATTAATTTGCAGAGTCAGTATTAGTAACGTAGGTGTGTGCGAGAGTACTTGTGTGCTCTGCTGCAGTAACTAATCCACTGAGAACGTACAACAGCCAGTGCCCACTAAGGCAAAACTGTAAGTATTTAAAATACACTTATGACAACTCAGTAACACTGTGGCACCTTAAATTGCAATAGGAATACTATATGTGGCAGTATATTGGCATGCATTGTCTTATTTTAGTTTCAGTTTCCCTTTACAAACCAAGAATAAATGGATGGATGGTCCTTCAGCGGACAAGAGCTAGTCCCGTTCTCCAGACACGGCAGAGCTCATGTGCTGTATTTGCTTTTGTGAATACTGGACTTTCCTCCCTCCTCGGTCCAGCAAAACTCACAGGCGTTACGCTGACTTACAGACATGGAAATGCTTTCAAGTAAGACACAGCTGTGTCTGTCTAAAGCTGCCCTCACTGTGCGTATCACTCCTATGCTGAACCTTTGGAGATTCCCGTTCTTAGTTCAGCTCTGCTCAGATAGTGAAGAAAGATTTATTTCATTTATTAATTCTGTGATGTCACTTTATAGGAGGGGATTGTTGCAAACAGCAAGACAGCAAGACAGCTCACTGTCTGCTTTAACCTGGCAAATTAGAGAAACATCTTGTAATTGTCCCTTCAAAGTCACAAAGTGCTGAAAGAGAGATTATTAGCTTGCCTTTTAAAAAGATCAAGGATTTTCTATGTGTAAAAAGAGTAACTAAAGCCAGCTGCACTAAAAACACACCCAGATGCAGCATCACTGATTTTTCTCCAAAGGAAAATCAAGAAATGGTATTGCCAGCTGTTGAGATTCTGTTGGAAACTCTAGACACAGAGACACCTGTATGGTCTCATGAATACATGACAAACTGTGAATTCAAACTGGCTGCCATCTCCACTGAGCAGCCAAAGGAAAGAAAACCATGCTGATTGTGTGCAATATGGCACACAGCTGATTTTATTTTTTTTTACCCCTGAAAACTTCCAAAGAGTTAGAGCTCCCAGAATTCAAAGTCCAGAAGCTAAGAAGTCCATTGATTCTTTTTTTTTTTTAGGTAGCTCCTGCTTTTCCTTGAAAGACTGACCTAGCATCCTGATACAGTTAGCTGGCAGCACCCTTGTGATGATAACCCAACCTGCAGCTGCGTGTGGGGAAGGTGCCCTCTCGTTAATGGTGCCCAGGACCACCTGCCTCTGGGATGGGAGAGCTTATCAGGCCTGTGGGGCAGGCAGCCAGGGCTTGCTCCTGGCAGGCTGGCTATGCTGGCTCTTCTTGCTGAGGATATTGGGTGGCCAGGAGGAGCTGAGGTGGGAAGGGTGAGATGAAAGGAGCCATCCCAGCCAGGAATCAGAGAAGTGGTGAAGGGCCACCACAGCTGCAGTGGGCGAGCAGAGGTAAGGCTGGCTGCAGAGTGGATGTGTGGGCAGACTTGGGTGGCTGAACTCAGTGTGGAGAGGTGAGGCTGAACTCAGTGTGGAGGGGTGACAAGTACGTGTTGTGGTGGAGCTGTCATAGGGCTAGAAAGGAACAGATTCTGTTGGAGGTGAAGATCTTGGCTACAAAGCCTCCCTGTGTTTGGTTGCCTTAGCTGGTGATGTCAGCTGTCACCTAACCATGGAAGAGGATGAAAATGTTGAGTTAGGAAGCAAAAAGCTACAGTCTTTCCCCCTTAAAAACAAATCTGAAGATCTGACTGGGGTTTCCCAGCCTTCGGGATCTGCAATACCAAATGTACAAAAACTGAATATTTGTTGCTATTCAGCTCTAGGCATTGGTGTTATTAACCACAGTAGATGCAGTGAACACAGTCTGTTGGGTTGTTGTGTTTCGTTACTTGGTGGTGCTATAGGCAAGACTTTGAGCTCTCTTGGAGAGTCAGGGGAATAATGTGGTAAAACACGGAACAAGGGATCCTCTTCTTTCTTCTCCCTCTCGGGTAAAACAATGAATTTGTTCAGAGTTCCTAGTTGGGTTTTTAAACACAGGGCGATGTGGGTAATCAGATCAGTTGCCATGGTGTTCCACTTTTGCATCTGATGGTGTGAAATGCAAGCTCTAACAGCACTGCACAAAGCTGCTGTGCCAGTGCCATGGAAGTAAAACAAAGCTGCATATTATTGCAAGATATCCTGCAATGCTGTGGCCAGCAGCCTGCTCTATGGCTGTTTGTATGACACGTGAAGGAAAGTGAGCTGTAATTTAAAAAAATTGTGCAAGTTACATACATTGATGATGAAGCTTCTGCATAGTGCTGCTGAGGATTATCCAAGCTACCTGCTGTAAAGGAAAATGCCTTGGCACTAAGAGTTGTATGCAACAGTCCAGATCCTCTTGAGAGCCCCTGGGCAGATCCTTATTGCCTCTTGGTGGCCTCCTCACAGACGTCCTTAAAACCATATAGAAAGAGTCTGCAAGCGCTCCCAGTCATGGGCAGGCACCTGGGGCTGTGTAGGACCACAGGCATCTAAATGTGCCTGGGGCAGCCAAGGAGGGCTGGTTTGCAGAGCAGGGCATGCTCGTGGCTGCCCTCCTATCACCCCTCACCTGCACTGCGACCGTACTCAGGTGTATCTGTGGCATTTGGTATATGAACCAGGCCTGGGGACTGCAAGCAAGGGGTTCAACTCAAATACTCCTTCTCTATTAAACATGGAGATTAATGGCCCAAAAGAAGGGCTAAAGGACAGATTGCAAAGGTACACATGCACTTACAGAGCTACATAAGCAATGGTTCTGTTTTGGTGCTGTTGTTGGCATTTTCCTTTTTCATGTGGCTTTCTGTAAGCATGTTATGTTGTAGGTTGGGTGCATTTAGAGGTTGTCTGAAGGGGCCAAATTTAGGATTAGCAATAAGCAGCTCTCATTGCACAACATTTCTGAACACTCTGTAGTTCAGCTTTTAAAAAATAATTTCAAAGCTAACACTGAATTTGTCCCTGGACAGTATTTCATAGCCTCGAGTTCTCTGACTGAACAATTATGTTATGAACTTACATTAAGGGAAGTGAACACTGCTTGTTATCTTGCCAGATGTTGAGCATCCAAGCTGCAAGGGCTGTAAATCAGAAGCTTGCTCTCTTGTCTGGGTTAAGTTCAATTTAAAACAGTTAAAATTCTGGTTTAGCTCGGTCGCGTCACGTCTGCAGGGCGCTGTGCTTACCCGTGAGGCCGAATAACACTTTGTCCTAATAAGCTTGCCAACAGTGTAGCTGTGAAATTCAAACTTTTGCAACACATTGTTACCGTTTCCCTTGTATGAAAAGGTGAAATTCACTAATCCAGCAAGGTAAATAATGCTGCCGTGAGAATATAATGACATGGCTAAACGCTCACTCATCTGTAATGCTAGAGCTTTGACAGAGGTGTATTTTCCCGAGGCAGAGCGCTGGTTAGGCAGTGAGCGCTAGCCTTGTGAAAATAGCGCTAGCTTCCTCTTCTAACCCAGCTGCTTTCCCAAATGATTCTTCAGGTCAAAAAGAAAATATACCTGGTGCTTCCTGATGTGGCTGCTCCTTTGAACCCTCTTGTTTGAGGGGGACTGGGTTTTATTTTTGACGTTGCCCTGCCTGCTTTATCCATGGCTTATGTGGTTGTTTTACTGCACCTGTCAGGGATTTGATGTTTAATCACTGCTCCTGTGTTGTGAGTGGGGACCACGATGGCTGCTCTGTCGCTGCTGGGATACCGCTCCTCTGTGCTCGGCCTGCCGATGCACTCACGCGTTCTCCTTCAGAAATAATGTATGAGAAGCAGCCCTCTGAGTGACTGCGAGGGTAACTTCAAGGTATCTCTGTGGAACAATTAAATTAATGTAAGCCTTAATCAAACACCTCTCTTGCAGGCAGGTATTGTTCCAGTTTCTGCACAAGTGACTTCCCAGGAGCTTCTTTTTTATGAATGAAGGGGCTAGGCCCTTCCCACCCTTACCTCAAGTGCAGCCAGCTGTACTGGGCAGTGGGGCAGAGAAGTTGTCGATGCGCAGTCGGGTATGGGCTGTAGAAGTCACAACCCCTTTTTTAGAATCTGAGTGGGATGTGTCTAAAGGAGAGAAATCGGGACTGAGGAAAACCTGTGCTTTCCTTACCAAAATGTACCACAGAATTGGTAAGTGGATTGGTAAGCTTCAGTAAGTGGATAAAGTATTTAACATCTCAAACCCCTTTTCCCCCTCGGTGAAACAACTTGCCTACTTCAACACTATGTCCCTCTAAATGTGACTGTTGCTTTGGCCGTAGCTCATTAGCTAGGTGAAACACCACTAATCTCCAAAATGCAGTCTCTGTACCTAGCTGCTTCCGAGTTTCTCAATCTTTTCACAGCTTGTTTCTCACCCATCTCTGTTCATGTTCCTGTTCGAAGTCAGTGATCATCTGCTCTGTGGAAACAGGACTGGACTGGCTTGTTTAGCTTGTGAAATCTTTGTAAGCAAACAAGTTCTTTCTAGGACTTACTATTTAGTGAAGTCTCAGTTGTTCCTTATTTTGGTATAAATGTCTGGTTTTTCTAGTTGGGCAGTTCCAGTGTAACTTTAACCTTCAGGCTTATAGAAATTGATTTGGAGGAGGGAATAGCTGCCTCTCGGTGTTTATGTCCTTTGAAAAACTTTAATGAACTCCAATATGAACTGTCGCTAGATGCTCTCATCTCAGCTAGCCGACAGATGTCACGCACGCTGTTCAGCAGCGTAACGGTGCTGCAGGTACTACAGGGCTTTGACGAGAAAAGAGTTACGTGAGCTTCTTATCATGAAATAGTTACCGCTTTATTGGAGAGGAAAAGAGGAGAGCTGACGAAGTCGAGGGACACCGGTGGCAGGCGGGTGAGGGCGGGCAAGGCCGGGAGGGCGGACCGCGGCGGCCGGCCG
>NW_008795129.1:8108920-8109661 GCF_000699145.1 Aptenodytes forsteri
TTTGTGGGGGGGGGAGGAAGAGGTGTTTAAAAAAAAAAAATAAATAAATGCCCGAAGTGTCAAGACAACGTAGACGTGATCTTTGTGTTACCGCACGTTTGGGGATGGGAGATCAGACAGCGGTTTCGGAAATCTCTGGTCGGACGTAGACTCTCAAAATCCGCGTGCTTACGTTTCATGGGTGACGATGTACTTTGCACATCTGTTCCAGACTACTTATCACTCTGACCCTCTTAGGAAGATCGAAGACGACAAGCCCTCGAGTTCCCAGCAGCTCCCCGCTGCCGCCGCAGAAGCGGATCAGCAGAAGAGCGTGTCCCTGCTCAGCACGCCGAGCTCAGCACCGCGCGGCAGAGGCGCTCCTCGCCCAAGGCGCTTGCAGGGGAGCTCCAGGCTGTCCCCTGAGCTGTCGCAAGCGTTTGCAAAGGTTACTAACTGAGCTCTATGTATGGATACACTCATATCCCCATGTGTATTTATACCCTGTGTTTACACCGATGCGGAGATACTATCCAGACCATCGTACCGTCGGTGTAACTCAACAGTTGAGCTGCAGCTGCCCTGAAGCGGGCAGGGCTGCGGGCGCAACGCGGGCTGAGGCCAGCCCGGCTCCGGCCCCTCGGCGGCTGCCGGGGCAGGGCCCTCCCCGGTGCGCGGGGGACACCTAGTGTCAGCCACCGCCCGGGCCGGAGCCGGGCGGGGAAGCTGTCGGCAAAGGGGAGCCGGCATGGGGCCCTCTCG